>NC_079906.1:2730313-2742238 GCF_024868665.1 Triplophysa rosa | reverse complement strand
AATAAACAACACAGAAACAAAAGGGCTCTGCACTACGGTGCAAGCCGGTGGCTTGCTCCTCCGTGCTCGGGCCCAAATAATAATAATAAACAACACAGAAACAAAAGGGCTCTGCACTACGGTGCAAGCCGGTGGCTTGCTGCTCCGTGCTCGGGCCCTAACTAAAGCATATACCATAAAAATAACCTGCAGTACAATTTTATATTATTTAAGCTAATCTCAGTGTGAAAACCAGTCTACCAAAATTTCATTAACATAGAAGTAAAATTTTATTGTAGTCTTGTGTGAAAAAACAGTCTAGAAGCTTTTATATGGCCGATAGCATTTTAATGGTGGCTTCAATTCACTCCTGATCAATTTACAAGTATTTGGCGGTTGTGTTATTGACAGGTAAAAGTCTACACCTTAAATATATGATGAACCAATATTTTCTGATGTATTTCCAAGAAAAAAAAACATAGTCTTATATTCAGAACAATATGGTCGTTTCAAAGCTGAATAAAAAATGTATGAGAATTAAATGTCAAAGCTCTAAAACAGACAATTAATTGTCATAATCGCAATGATTTACTAGACAATTAATCGTCAGTCAAATTTCATAATCGTGACAGCCCTAGTTGAAGGCGTTCGAGCAGCCACAAAAGACCACCTACTCTCCGTGTGCTAGCCAGACAGGGTTTAAATTTTACCGGCTAAAGACCTAAAAGGTTGGTTTAAAGACAAAAAACGTACAAAGCACAATGTTTTCTCATCATTCCAGACTTATAACACACACTTACAGTGTTCAGCGCGGCCTTGCGGCTGTCAAAGCAGAACTTAAAAAACATTGGTTTCAGTATGTTTTTGTTTTTCTGTCACCTCTGGTCGCATTCATATGTAAACTGCATGCGCTTATTTCGGCCATTAGCTCTAACAATTTCTGCATACAGCTGCATAATAGTGCTTATGCATTAATGTGATTAATGATAATCTTAAAACTATAATTTACCTTATTAGTAAGTTTATTTATTTTTATTTAGCCTTGTTGTACTAGCACTGTCGAGCTTTTGCAGAGGCTGCAGCTTTTGCCAGAGGGGAACTGGAATCCCCTGCAGGGCCTGGGTTCTCCTGAGGTTTTTTTTCTCGATTAGAGTTTTGGGTTCCTCGCCACCGTTTGCATACTGTTTTTTGCACTATTTGCCTGGCCGGGGGTGCTGCTTTAGAATTTTAAAGTTTTACTTAATTAATATTGCATATAGGAATTTATAGTCTGTTATATTTGACCTGTGCTTCTCTCTCCTTTATCTTAAACAATCACAAACAGCCCCGGTAGGCGATTGCGTTTCCAGGGGTCATCCTCGGTATTGTTTGGGGCTGTTCGTGGCAACACCGACGGCTGAAGTGCGCCTGTTAGGGATTCCCGTAGAACGGACCGGACCACAATTTAGACAGGGCGCCCAGAATAGAGACCGGTGCCGCTAAAACAACTTTCCTCTTCTCAGGAAGTCGTTTTTTTCCCCGTTTAATCACAGAAGTTGTGCTTGTATGTATTGGATTAGAAAGCAGGGCATCATGAACTTGATGCTTCACAGCCGACCACCTATCAAACCGCCGTGCCCTCACTCTGTGCTGAGGTGTTTTATTTTTTTCCATTTTTATTTACAATAAACACATCACTGAAGCATGACATGGCGCTTATGTGTCTGTTTCTGATCATTTTCCCGCACATTTTATTATACAGTAGATATGTGTTTTTTATTATTTAAACTTCATCAGTAGCAAGTTTAAGGTTAATCCCTAACTGAGAGATAAATCAGAGTTTAAAATAATGGAGCAACAGGATTAAAGTTAATCTAGATTTACTGTAAAATTAAAACCTGGATCAAATGATAGGTTAAATAAAAACCTGATTATTTTTAAACAAGGTTTACAGTTTGGTGCAATAGAATTATTAGATTTAAACCTAATCCTTGTTGGTGCAACCCACCCTAAATAAATCTCTGTTTATCGTCAATAACCCGCATCATTCTCCACCTCATCTCAAGTGTTTTGTTCGGAAATCTGGTAGTGCCAGCCAATAGTGACCGATTGCAGAACAGCAGCAATTGAAAAATGAAGAATTATACTATACATGTCCCCCCTCTGTGGCCCCTGCTTTTAAAAAATCCTATATCCGCCACTGCACTCATGAGGTTTGATTTCATTGAAATTCAACAGACAGTTAACTGGAATGGCCACAATACATCTAGAAATGCTGATTAAATGAAAATTTGAAATGGTCTCTTAATTTTTTCCTCGGCTGTATGAGTGTGTGTATACATATGCGTGTTATATATATATATATATATATATATTAGGGCTGCTGAATGTGTGTATACCTGTATACCATAGCCGCAGAAAAAAAGGAAAAGATTTTTCTAATTTTTAGACATGGCCCTTAAAGCATGGCATAAGCAATGCCAAGGTCTTGGGTTTAATTTCCAGAGAAAACAAATCCTCTAATAAAATTTACTTTTTTGGTGAAAATCTTTTTATGAACTCCAGGAATAATTTTATCTGAAGATAAAAATGTAAGAGTTCATCTTGAGCTTAATCTTAAAAATTGAATAATCTGGTTTTGTGTCTTTATTTGCAGGCTTTAAATTAGTAACATCTGTCTAAATTATATGCCTGCCATGTATTTGTCTAAACAGTATCAGATGAATAGGGAGCACAGCAAGGCCCATGCAGCAGAAATGAGGCAACGTCTAAAGGAAAGACCAAAAGATCATCCCTAAATCAGGCTGCTTTGGGACACAGACCTGCTCCAAACATGAACTGGCTTCAAGTGTTTCACTAATATGATGCCTGTAAGATTTGAATCAGGATCCCTTTGAATGTTTTTCTGTATTGATATGAAGATTTATTATTAAAATGTTAAATTAGCAACATTACTTTCTTGTGGTAATTTTTTGCTAAATGTTTAATTAATGCACTTAGTGATGCTTTAAGAATGTTGGCAAATAAAAATCTTGGCGACACACAATGTATGTACTGAGTATGACATTTTTTGGGGGTAAGGGTCATGCGGGACTGAATGTAATTGTTAAAGTGGCCATTCTTTTGCTGCTTTTGAAGCTTTGATTATGTTTTTTGGATGTTTTATATTTGACATATTTCAAGTGTATTGTTCACAGATGTCCCTCTTCTCACAAAACGACAGTATTTTTTTCGGTTTAAATAAATCCCTCCTTCCGAAACGCTCTGATTAGTAGAGCTGACCCAGTCTGTTGTGATTGGTCGTCCTAAATTAACGATGAAAACGATCGTGGTACAGCTTTAACTCCTGGAACAATCTATTAAACTCCCCGTGCTCTTCTCAAGAATAGGGTGAACCCAATATCGTCTTTTTCTCTTCCTTTGCTCATTCAGGCAAAAAACAATAAACTCATCTTCGCTGCTGGAGAAATCCATTTCTTGTTCTGCTGTTGTAAGTACGTAAAGAAAACAGTACTAGTAGCCTGTATTGCTACGCAGTAAGCTTTAAGCTTTTCTTCTTCTCAGCAGCCGAAGCCTGAATAGCGGTTTAGCGCCACCTAATGTTTAGGCGTGAAATGTATTCTCCATCAGCGCCATCTACCATGCGGCCATCAAATAGAAGAAAGCGAACATTCGTTTCGTCGTTGATATGAAAACTTGGTTCGTCGGGTATTCGTTTCACTTTTTCGCATCTCCTGCAATCTGATCAGGCCTTTAGCTGGGACGTCCTGTATATTGAGCCTGCCTGATTTGTCCCGTACGTGACTTCCCATGTCCCGTTTATTAACAGCAGCTTGGTCATTTCGTGTCAAATCAACCAAATTTTGAATATTTCAACCGGCTCGAATTTTTCATTTTTTTCTATTTTTACAGAGGCAAGACCAACATCTGGAGTGATGTTAAAAAAACTGAAATGCCACAGGTGAATAGTTATTAAGTAATCAATTAATTTGTAGAGGGAGGTAATAATGACAATTTTCACCTGAAATTTGGAGCCGTATTTGAGAGGGTAAAAATGACATGAGAAATATTCCAGCATCATTATTTTATTTTTACACAAAGATCAGTATATTTGTTAGTAAATCTGTTAATTTTAAGAATCCTTGATGCATTTTATGCCAATGGTGACAGCTCAAATATGAAGAAAGGGCGTTTTTGTGTTCTTTTTACAAAATATGCGTGCCTCTAACTCCAGTACCGTTAGAGATACCTTAATATCATTTTAGATAGAACTTCTCTTTTAGGAACTACATTTTTAAAGCCCTATAATTTTCAGTCCTCTAGATATGAGGATCTAAATGTGGCTTCATGAGAAAACTGTTAAAATGTACACATTTTCAGTGGTCAAAAACCAAGTGTGGGTGATTTTGTAAAAATGTATTAGAGAAGAATATCTAAAGAATAAATAATGTTGAAACCAGAAATGTACATTTTAATAACAATAATTTCAATTTCTTAATTTTTGAGAGTTCAAAAATATGTTATTGAAAATGAGGAAAACAATACTGTTAAACTTGTACAGCACATTTTTTTCACTTTTGTATTTCAAAAATGTACATCCGCAAAGCATTGGAAAGCATAGTTTATTCTTTGAACGTCTTCTGCCTCAAAGTAGTACTGCAGTGGTGGTAGGCACAGAAAGATGACAGAATGTGGCTGACTGGTGCGTAGCACTTGTCATCATGTCCTGGCCACTTATAAAAGTGAGAAGTACCCAATTGGATCATGAAGGACACGAACATCCTGCCTCTCTTCATCACACTCCACAATATTGCCAATATACCACTTTTGATCGTACTGCAATGTATTTTCCAGGCATATACTGCTTCGTTTTGAAGAGATCATCTGAAAAGACCAAAGATCCAGTGGTGTCAGAAGAATTTCGAAGCATGCAAAATTGACCGTTTACATCTGGTATGAAACAGTGGTGGTTGCGTATCCCTGGAATCTTCTTCGCTTTGGCAAAACGAAGTTCTTGAGCTTCAATTGTTTCCTCTACCTGCTGCTTAGGAACATAGAAACATTTGATCCCTTTTGATATGACGTTCAGACCACTGGAACAATTGGTAGGGAGTGAGAATGTGGTCTGTGACACTGGCCCTTGCAGCCAAGCGTTTCAGCGTGCCTCCTATGCCATCACAGGGTGATTTGCCATGACTTGTGGCAACAACAAGTTGTTGTCTGCTTTGTGGTGCACAAGGTTTGCAATATTTTTAAAATTCTTGTACTGGCTTGCCGCTACATCACTGAAGTACTTCACCCTTGTGATGCATGGTAAAATCTTCTTAAGATGTCTACAAAAGAAATGTATTTATTACTTGAAGGAATTAACGTTTATTATAAAACGGTCAGTTCTGGTCCTTGATTCTGATTGGCTGAGCGGAGTTCTAAGCCGTTATAAAATACCCCAATATATAACGGCTGACCGCACCACATAGCCTAAATATCATTTTATTTACTTTATTTTATGAAACCTTACTAAGCATATGGAATAACCGTTTTATAAAAGCAATAAGCCCCGCGAAGCAGTGGGTTACAGTGCATTTTATAACAGCTACGGGGTTTTAGGCACTCCGCTTCGCGTCATAGTCAGTGTTGGGTGTAACTAGTTACTAAGTAATTAGTTACTGTAATTTAATTACTTTTCCCTTGAAAAAGTAAAGTAAGGGATTACTCTTATTTTTTCTGTAATTTAATTACAGTTACTTTTGATGTAATTAAACTAAATACTTTGTGTAATATATGTGTGCAATAGTGGAATTGACATCAAAATTCAAAGTCTAACTTTAAAATCTGTGCTTTAATGTATAATTCTCACATTTGTAATACTTTGGTCAGTTAATAAGAGTACTTTATGTAGTTTAATATTATTTATTTAAATGAATTAAAAGAGCCCTTTCATGTCTATCCTTGAATCACTTAACTCATCAAGGTTGATGTAGGATATAGAAAGTAATTAGTAATAAGTAACTAAATACATTTTGGAGAGAGTAATTTGTACAGTAATCTAATTACACTATTGAATATGTAATTAGTAACTAGTAATTAATTACTTTTTGAGAGTAACTTACCCAACACTGGTCGTAGTGCATTATAAAATGCACTGTAACCCACTGCTTCTTGGGGCTTATTGCTTTAATAAGTAATGTTCATTTGTGCTTTTTAAGATGGGTAATAATTGGAGGAGCAGATATGTTTAACTATGTAAACTAAAATTACCTGATGATCACTGAGAGAAATGAGTGTACAGTAATTGAATCATGTTTCAAGTAGTCACTGATGATGCAGAAACTGGAACACACTATTGCATCATCCTTCAAATGGTATACTGCAAAGGGATGAATTGTTGCTTGGGTGTTTTCCCAGTGATGTCCCTGAACTGCATCTTGAACAATGAATGAATAATTTTCAGCAAAGTCTAAAAGTACCAGTGCAATGTCTGGTGTTAGAGATGCCTTACATGATGAGAGGAATGCTGCTTGTGACTTGGCTATGAAGTGGTGTTTTGTCAAGTTTTCCATTTGCTTTGTGAGCTCCTCTACAAAGTCTGTCAGGCTCTCCAGTCGTGTTATTATTGTGCAGCCTTTATCCAAGTGGGTCCACTGCTTGAAGCTGACAACATCCTCGTCAGACATGTCCACTTCCTTGAATTTGGCCACCACATAATCTGAGAAAGCAGTACTGCCAGGACATTTACTACATCTGTGTATCATACAGTGCCTGCTTTTGATGTCACATACCATAACTATGGTATGTGACATCAAAAGCAGGTGTCATGACTTCCTTGTAGTCCATATCAGCTTAACATCCTGATGAATCTCACACACACATACTGTATGTGTCCCCCTTGCTCCAACAGTTATACACCAGGGGGGACGTAGCTCACAAAACTTGGAAAAAACAACTTTGCAGTCTGCCTGTTTTACTTTGAACTCTGTATAAAGTTCTCTTAAATTCACAAGCAGAAGTCTTTTCTATTTTTGTGTCCTTTTTCCACATTTAAAGTCCTTTTGTCCAGGAAACATTCTTGAGTGTTCGTCACTGTCATAAAAGGCAATCACTATTTACAGCTTCCTGACTAAGCTTCTTCCCCCATTTCACATCAACCTCAGCAAACAGCCCTTCAGACTTTCTGAGAGATCTTGCTTTCTTCACTAGGTAAGCTGAAACATTAAATTCCACTGCTGTTCTGTCAATGGTCCAACTTGGTGGAGCTAATGTCAAAATTTGAATTTGTTTTCTGCATGAGGTCTGTTTGCATCATTTTATCCTTCAAAGCAGTAATCATCTCTTCAAAATTTCGACAGTTTTTGCACTCACTTGTTTCATTACCCCCCAGGAGAGCTGGAGTAGTATTTAAGATCATGGCCACTTGGGAACAGACTGCATTGCAAGCCTCTACAGCCTTTATTTTTCCATAGACTGTTATGTGTCTTGTGCTTATGTTCTTTACTTTGAGAGGTTAATATCCTGCATTAGTGAGACTAGTGTTCACGGCCCCTGCAGTGTGTTCTCTGAAACTAGTTTTTACGGCCCCTGCAGTGTGTTCTCTGAAACTAGAGAGTGCAGAAAGGTCTTCTCTGCATGATGCAGCAATTGCTGTAATATCCACGTCTGATTCTTGCCCTGTAGAGAGTTGATGGTCCTGTGTACTGTGTCTCACACATGTTACGGAAAACTTCTGCCCTGGATGGATTTTACCTATGATGGTGCTGATGCGGTGAGCAGTTTGTAAATTAACAGTTCGTAGGGATTTACCTCTGGAGCTTCCTGGATGGAGACCTAAAGGGTCACAACAGACCTTTTGTAGAAAGGAATATTTGCCTAGAAAAAACTATTTCATGATGCAAGCACAACGTTGTTGTGGAGTCAGGTTCCCCAAATGAGGTCCTTCTAAGAAGCAGCTCAAGATCAGTTTTAGACAGATCAAAAAGTTTAGTAAGTCCACGGTTTCTGGTGAAACTTTTCCTGTGGCACTCATTTGCTTTACCGAAATGTATTCCAATGCTACAGTTGTCCATTATGAAGTACTGATAATATATGTTTGAAAGTTTGAGGTGATACTGAAATATACCCCTTTGCAGTGGATACTCCTTAATCTAGCATGTCTGGCTATGCTTCACATTTCATAACGAAAGGAAATTCTAATGATTAAACAATCTAGGTGAGGCAAATATTAGTTAACTGAATACACATATGTAAGTTAACACTCTCCCCTAAAAAGGGAATAGATTTAGCTATTATACTTCATTGTCATGGTTATGCTTCTTTTAGTCTTGGATTTCCTGGTCCTGAGGCAGAGCCATGACAAAGTCTTTGGTTATGTGTTGAGAGAAACATATTATTGTCCTTTTGACAATAATATGCGTTCTCTCCAGTGTCTTGTCATTGGCCCCGCCCCTCTCGTTTCCCGTATTACTTCCCGGCCGTGTTCCCTTACCCTCTCATGCCCTGTGTCATTATCCCTCGTTTGTCTTTCCTATATATACCCTCTTGTTTCTTTGTCCTGGGCTCGTGGATTGTACTTTGTACCGTGTATGTACTTCGTGCCTTGTACTGTGAGTTCCTGTTCGTTGTCTGAAACCTGTGCCTTGTTTGAAACCTGTGCCTTGTTTGTTTGTTTGTTTGTTTGTTTGTTTGTTTGTTTGTTTGTTTGTTTAATTACCTTACCCTGATTTAAGACGTTTGGTCGTGTTCTTCAGTTTAGTTTTTTACTGTTCTTGCTTTCGTTTTGCCCCCTCGTGGGAAGTCTTTTGTTTTGTATTTATCTCTGTTCTGTTTTCCCCATCGAGGGTGTATTTTGTGTTTTATAATTAAAGTCTTGTTTCATTAACCCCTTCACTGCCTGCCTGCATTTGGGTTCTTCTTGCCACACCCGTGACACTTCATATTTAACCTCTTGGTCATTCCAAAATGGCTAAAAAATCCTTTCCTGCTAATTTATCTGAGACAGTATTTTCCTTTGGAACTATAATATCTTTTAAATTAACTATTGAGACCCAAGTTAATGTGCCTCAAGTTCAGTAGTCCCTTAGCAATTTCAGTAGTTTTGTACTAAGATGTTGTTAAAATTGACATGTTCAATGCAGTTGTTTTAAAAGAAAGAAAAAAAGATACATTTCTAGATTCAACACTATTTGTCCTTCAAACATTCCTCTTTAAAAGAAATGAAATACCAGATTTTTGAAAAATGACCCACATTTGGTTTTTGATGACTGAAAATGTGTGCATTTTAACAGTTTTCTCATGAAGCCACATTTAGATCCTCATATCTCTAGGACTGCACCTTACAGGGCTTTAAAAATGTAGTTCTCAAAAGACAAGTTGGTCAAGAATAAGAATCTAAAACGACATAAGGTATGTATGGTATAGCTAACTGTTCTGGAGTTAGAGGCATGCATATTTTGTAAAAAGAACACAAAAATGCCATAACATGCATCAATTATTCTTCAAATTAACAGATTAACTAACAGATATACTGATCTTTGTATAAAAATAAAATAATGACGCTGACATATTTCTCATGTCATTTTTTACACCCTCTAATATGGCTCCAAATTTGAAAATAGTCATTTTTACATCCTTCTACAAATTAATTGATTACTTAAGTATTCATCGGTGGCATTTCATATTTTGGATTTCATCTCTACTGATATTGGTCTTGCTTCTGTAAAAAGGTAAACAAAAATTGAGCTTGGGGACCTATGGTTGAGTTGACATGGAATGACCCAGCAGCAGCAGTGGTGGTGATCAAGACACTTGCGAATGATATTGACACCTGTCATTTAATCACAGCCCCTCTGACGCGCATCAGTTTACATAAAGTAGGCCAAAATTTGGCATTATGTCTGAATCTGCAAAGCATGCATCAGTCACTCACACGCTCCCTCAGACCTCTGCGTCACACACACTCGCGCGCTCGCGAACACACACACACAGAGAGGCGTGCACAAACCAGTGTTGCGTTGTTAACAAACTTTTGACAGAAAAGCGCATAGCAACATGAATGTAGTTTGTCTGTAGGACATATGCACATAGTTTGTTAACCAGACGGATGCGTAGTCTACTACTTTATTAATTTATGTCTGAAAATAGAAACAGAAAATATATAAATGAGAAAAGCTTTATTGTGCATTTAGTTGTGATAAAATGTTAAAATACTGTACAGCACTGTATGTAACCATTTAGAGAGTAAACGCAAATATGAAGCAATGACGTCTTGCCTATGCAAATTAGCACTGCTGCACAGATCAAATTTTGTCCCATATTTCATAATAACAAAGTTGGCAACCCTACGGGGAACGCCCCCTTTAAATAGCTATTTGACAGATGAGATAACCATCATCACCTCTTAGCTACTATGTATGGAGGACCGAGAGTGCCGATTAGCAATAAAATGAAGAATCAATTGATCAATTAAATAAAACATAAAAATGTTAACAAATAAATAACTTTTCAAATTGAGAAATTAATAGACTTATGTAAAATGGTTTATTTAATTTGTGTTTTAAAATGTAGTTTAATTGAACTATAAAACGTTAAATTAAAAAAATATTTTTAAATGTATAAATAAATATACACATTTAAAACTGTTTATTTAATTCATGCTTTAAAACGTAAAAAAATAAAAAGTTTTATTGTGCACATTTTAAATGCACATTTTAAATCGCTTTTTAAAAAAGCATTTGCCAAATGCTTTTCTCTCTCTATTTGCCAATTGCTTTTCTTTTTCGTTTTGCCAAATGCTTTTCTTTACCATAATTTGTCAATCGAGTCAAAAAATGCCATGGACAGTACACACGTGGGAACATACGGGGGCAACCAATCAGCTTTCGCTTCAATTTGAAGCGTCAAACCCTCTCTCACTCGTAAATGTAACACGCACTGTCATTGGACAGTGAGAATAACAAACGTCATTACAACAGGTTCAATCGAATTGGTTCTACCAGCCATAAAACCGAAGAGAAGGTTAAATTGAGGCAAAATGGCAGTGGAATCTGAACGTGTTTGGAGAGGAATTGTGGATGATTTGTTAGCTTTAGCTGATTTCTGCGAAGGAAATTCAACTCTCGATTATCATTTTATATATAGAAGAGTTTTACAGTTGAGGGAAGACGTTGCAAACGCAGCGGATAGTTGTGGTTCTACAATAAATGAAAGGATTTGGCTTAAGTTTGATGAGGCACAGAGTATCATTCAACGACTCAGTCCATCGGAATGTAGCAGTCGTCACGCTATGATTGTACTTCCAAGCATTCTTGAACGACACCAGTCATGTGGCGTTATTATAATGACAAATGTCGCGAGCGCATTATTACAAGGCGAGAGCGCATTCTTGTCATACGAGCGCGCGAATCTCTCCGCTCGCACGCCGATTTCCTTTGCTCGTGCACAAAACTGGACGCGCGCTTTCAATTATACGCTGCTCTCTTATGAATTTTCTCTCCTCTCGCTCAGTGAGCGTGTGCGCACTCAAAATGCGTGCCGTGCGTCCACGAATCCTTTGGTACTCTTGCTCTCGAGAGGTCCTCCTGCGTGTTCCAGGCATTATAGGCTGTCAAAAGTAGTCAACCAATCAGGGATAGGCTTCCATGGCGGGCCAATGAAAACGCGACCTCTTACATGGCATCTTATTGGTTGAAAGTGACTCGACGTTTTCAACGAAGCAAGATGGATCCACCACGTTCTCAGGTAACATATTAATATTATTTGATGCAACATTATTAGTCAAATGTGTATTAGAAATGAACGGGGCATTAGGATGCTTTGTAGGCTACATATAAACGTCAGTTTAACTACCATGTTATTCAGACAAAACAGGCCAACACCCTCAAGTTCATGTGGTCCTCATGCATGTCCTACACTAAACATAGTATTGTCAAAATAGTACTAAATTGATTACCGAACAATTTAGATTGGTGTCTTAAA
>NC_079906.1:2632012-2730213 GCF_024868665.1 Triplophysa rosa | reverse complement strand
AGGGGGAGGGGTGAATTACTTCCGGACCACCCACGTTGCGAGGGACGCCCACTTGCTTGACCTTTGACGTATCCGCCCCTTAGTGTGGTACGCCCACGTCGCGTTGAACTTTTGACCGTGCCCTCACTCCCATTTTTCCGGGGTATGTTTTAGGACATGTTTTAGGATGTATTGCTACATATCTTTAGCATGAATGAAAATATGTATTTAAAGGAGATGATGAGATCATTTTAATACGCAATCATTGGTTATTTAACACCGTTTAAAAATAATAATGAATAAGACAACAACTACACAAACACTGTTTGAATAAACAAACAGGTTTAAATGAATAATCATGTGATTAAATAAATAAATAAAGCATCTATTAAATAAGTAAAGTAATTATAAATGTATTCAATATATGAGAGAGGAAAGGCAGAGAGGCCATGCAGATTACCTTGTTTTTCAGAGTTTTCACCCAGTCTATAACATTCCAGTGAGAGGTGTCCGCACCAAGGCTCGTAAATTTGTTTGAAAGAGGAGGATTGTAACCGGGTGTATTCAACTTGTTTTGTAGGTGTCGACCTGTAGGTGACAGCGTCGGACTTTTAATCGGGTACGATTTGTTTTAGTCCATAGCGTGAAATTTGAGTGCTACCAGCTCGGTTCAAGACAGCGAAGCTTTGTTTAGGATAACACTGTTCCCACCTGGCATCAGTAGATCACATGAAACAATGCGTGACGAATCGTATCGGACCTCTCTGTACTCTGATTTAAACCGTTTTGAATCGTCAATCATGTCATTTATGTCATAGACCCTTTGTCGCGCATCTGGCTCATGTTCACACCACATGCCCTTTCATCATAAGCATAAAGGGGGGAGGTTTTGTTAAATAAAAGGGGAAAATAGCGGGGCAAAATACACAGACATCAAATGGCACGCCCGAGCAGCTCTCCTCAAACCCCTCCAAGAGAATGGGACGACGATCTATTGAAGAGAATCTGGCTCTGGCCCGAAAAAACCACGAGGGTATATCGGTCTGACAAAGTTTCTTCACGAAAATAAGAACAACGTGACGGACGAAATTTTGATGGAGAGTAACCGCTGATAGGCTACGCGTTTAACAAAGAGTCTCGAGTTGTAACCCTCTACAGCGCTACAAAAAAGGCGAATACGTACCCGGACAAGACACCTGCGTGGCGTTCCCTGACAAGGACTGGACGTTGTTTTACAACTACGTCTGGAAGGATTTAAACGACAGTCGCGAAGAACCTTTGTACATCGCAGAGTGGGACTCGGTAACGCCCAACGGTCGTTACCGTGTGGTCGGCGAATCATTCTAAAAAGAAACAGCATGACTGCGTTTACTTTTTCTTCTGCAAAGACAACACAAAGCTTCGCGATCGCACCGGGGCTATCCTCCACGACGAACATCACGAGCTGTACGAGATGCAATTTTTGTTCAAATGGGCTGACCTTTATGTCCTGGAGACCCTTTTTTCCAACATCAACAGAATGATCAAGTGGTGCGATATGCGCGATGGCTATTCCAGAGTTAAAGTGCAGCTGTTCCACCCCGAGAAGTGCGCGCGCAGCCAGTGGGCCGTCGGACCGTCCCCACCCATTTACTATAGCCATTATAAAAATCAGTAGACAGAGCCTCTCCCGCAACAATGTCTCAAGACTACGCTTCAGAAAACATCAGCGACTATTCTTTCCACACCGTTCCTGACGCTCGCGATGACAACGCGGTACACCACATACAGACAGGACGATCCTGCAGAATCGTCCGGGTCCCTAATGGAAGTGGGCGATACTCCGATCGATGTCACAGACGGATTCTTCAGGACCTGGCTACAACGTCATTAAAGGCGTGGTCACCGTGGTACTACAGCACATCATCAATGTCAAGCTCAAAGAAGAGTGTCTGGGGTGCGAAATAGATCACCCGAGCCAATGCAGATTCCTGTCTGTTTGAACCTACATCGTACTATTTTGCATCACACTTTTTAGAGTTCAGCCGCAAGCTGTTTAAAGACAAACTTTACCACCTCGCCGCATCCGCTCTACAACGCTGCGGGTTTAAGGCAGATACTCGCGCGATACAAGGAGCCGCGTGTGCCATTTACTACGAACTCCTCTGCAAAGGTCAATGACCCCATCAATCATACCTGTCAATCATTTTGACACTATGTCCCCCATATATACTACTCAAATACATCATGTCACCAGAATGTTGTACAATTCCAAAAAGTACGTCACCCCACCGGGAAAATGCCTGGTATGCCCGATTATCAATCCAGCCCTGGTGATAACCCAGTTCTACATTTTCACTAGATGAGTCTTTAGGAATAGATGAAAAGAAGAGATGAACCAGATGAAAAAATTACTATGTGCAGCATCAACTTTAAAGAAGAGGACTTGTTTTTGGATGGTATTGATTCCATAATACGTAATATGCCTGGGACCCCCAAATAAGATTAACTATTTATTCATGAGGGACCCCCATTTCTAAAATACATATGCATCTGTATTTTTGTGTGTGTAAAGAAACGTTTAAATTTTGTTACATACTGTAAATAATAAATGTGATAGTATAAAGAAATACTATCTTATATACACTGTTATTGATAATTAACAGGACTGAATGTTTAGGCTCCTCCCAAACCTACATTTAGGACGTCATGTATTTTGAGGACATTGAAATATCCATATAATTTAAGTACTGACACAGGAACATATTACTGTATCTAGAAAACTAAGTTCTAAAAGTGCCAGAATGTGAAAAATACAAAAATGTTTGCCAGTTTTCTTTACTTGGAAACAATATGAGGCATGTTGCTTTAGAGAGCAAGAGTAAGCTGTAAATTTGCCTAAGTGGAAAAAGTAAAAGCTTTGTGTGAGAAAATCACCTGCATTTAAAAGTGAATTTTAATCCTGTTTGTGTAATTGAATACTGATGAAACGCCAGATGAAGACCGGATACCAGCAGGGGTGTGTCCAGGATTTTATACATGGGGTGGCAAAGGGGGCCAAGAGCCCAATGAGGAGTGGCAACCTAAACATATAAATCTTCATTTTAGCAGTTGCATTGTCAGGATTAGGAATATTATAGAATCCTGATTATGGATCCCTATTATAGTCTGGTTCAGATATTTTTTCTGATTTATGTGACGATTATGATGATGACTTCTTTCTTACAATAGTAAAGGAATAAATAGTGTTCACATAAATTGTTCAGGGAAAAGGTGAATTCTCCCCTTAGAGGATTTGTACAAAGGTAACAAAATAGTGTCTTAAAAACTCTCTAGTAAACTCTCCAGTCTGTTTCCCAGCACAATTCAATTCAATCCAAACTATTATATATTATATTATATTGTTGTTTCTGAAAGACAACTGCAGAAAGTTGATATAGGCCTAACTACTTAGTTAATTGCTTATCATAGCTGTTTAAACAGTTTTGAATTTGATATAAAATCCTGATAGAAATGTTTTATTTATTTTCCAGGCTACATCATATGTATAAAACAGACACTATATGTATTATGAATAAATATGAATATATACACAAAGGTGCAGTCGAGTAAAGCTGTTTATGACAGACGGATCTCTCGAGATCAGATTGAGAGATGTAGTCTTCACTTCCTAGCATGCACTGCTGCGGCTCTTTCTTGTCCAGCAGCACACACTTTATTTACTTTAAACGGATGTGATAGTTTTAGCTTGTACAGCTAGTACAGACACTTTGTGGCGTCATTTGTATGTCGAATTAGCTGCTAACAGCTTTAGTGAAAGTGACCTATTAGTCAGATATGTTGACTCGCTGGGGCCCAGGTCAGGGAGCAGACAGAATGTCTTAACCAACTGTGCTTGCCGTCTCACGTCGCAGAATACACAAAATGTACAACATAACATGTAGTAATCCGTTCTCCCAAACATCACAAAATAGAGACAGTGTCTGTCCCCCGGATTAGCAAACAAAATAATGCGTAAACCTCTTGAAATAATCAACTGTTACGACTCGGATTGCTAAATATTAGATCTCTCTCTAATAAAGCACTTTTTGTTAATGATATGATAACAGATCATAAAATAGACATGCTCTGTTTGACAGAAACATGGCTAAAACCAGATGACTATATTACTTTAAATTAATCTGTCCCCCAAGATTATTATTATAAACATGAGCCTCATCTAAAAGGCAGAGGGGGAGGTGTCGCAGCACTTTACAATAACTCTTTTAGCATTTCCCAGAAGTCGAACTCTAAATATAATTCTTTTGAAGTCATGGTTCTTCATGTTTCAACACCTAATACTAANTACTTGAATGAACTCCTTTTGTATTACAGTCCTTCACGTGCATTACGCTCTCAGGTGTCCTGTCAGTTGGTAATACCTAGAATTTCAAAATCAAGTGCAGGTGGTAGATCCTTTTCCTATCTAGCGCCTAAACTTTGGAATAGTCTTCCCTGCACTGTCCGGAAGGCAGACACACTCTGTCAGTTTAAATCTAGACTAAAGACGCATCTTTTTAATCTTGCATACACTACACTTCCATAATATAAATCCTCTGAGGGTTTAGGCTGCATTAGTTAGATCAACCGGAACCAAAAACACAACTGATGTACTTGTTGCATCAAAGAGTGCAGAACAGTACTCTACTCTCAGCCAGTCTTGTCTCATCGTTCCAAGGTTACCACAGCGAGCAGGATGCAGTTCATGGCCTGACCTGATGATAGAGCGGGGAATGGGAAGCGGCGACCTGACAAGAGCTGAGATGATAGAGCTGGATAAAGAAGGACGTCACCTGACATGTCTTCACCACAAAATTTCAAATGCTATTAGATTATTAATGATAATCTTAAACTATAATTTATTTTATTAGTAAGTTTATTTATTTTATTTAGCCTTGTTGTGCAAGCTCTCTGGAGCTTGTGCAGCGGCAGCAGCTTTTGCCAGAGGGGAACTGGAATCCCCTGGTTGGGCCTGGGTTCTCCTGAGTTTTTTTTTCTCGATTAGAGTTTTGGGTTCCTTGCCACCGTTTGCATACTGTTTTTGCACTATTTGCCTGGCCGGGGGGCTGCTTTAGAATTTTAAAGTTTTAATTAATATTGCATATAGGAATTTATAGTCTGTTATATTTGACCTGTGCTTCTCTCTCCTTTATCTTAAATGTGTGCTCTCACTGAGCGTGTGTGTGTGTGCGTACTTGTCTGTTACGTGTGTGTGCGTGCACATCCGTGTGTGTGTGTCTATGTCTATGTGTGTTAGTACGTGTGCATATTGTGTGTGTGGAGTGTTTTGTATGTGGGTATGTCTGTCTTCTGTGTTTTCAACTTTTTCTTGTTTTTGCAGGTACAACTTTAATTGTTTTGCTTATAGTCAATATGTCTTATGTACAGCTGCTTTGTAACAATGAAAATTGTAAAAAGCGCTATATAAATAAAGTTGAGTTGAGAGTTGAGATATGGTGACCCATACCCGAAATGTGACCTCTGCATTTAACCCATCCAGAGAGTAGTGAACACACGCACAGCAAGTGGTGAACACACGTACACCCGGAGCAGTGTGTAACAGCTTTAACGCTACACAACACTAGTACTTTTAAGCAGGCATGAATTAAAATCATAATTTTAACCCGAGCTTTTGTTATATAAGTGTCAGAACTGAAAACGCCCTTGTTACTGAGATTACATCTGTTATTGACACCAGGCCCAGCGAATGGCAGGTTCTGGAATGCACCTATCTTGATAGGTTGAACACCTCCTTCAAAGAAAAATATCAACGACTACTTCTCTAGCCCAGCCCACTGGTTCGCGCATGACAGAACCAGTGGCGCGGAACCAGATAGAGCGAGCAAGCAATAAACAAACATGTCGTTAAAGATAGCTGTCACAACTCTGGTTTTGTCTGTGTGTCATCGGGCAGGATCAGAGTGTTTTGTTTGTTGTTGAGCACGTGTTCCCGCCGGGTGTCGGTGGCTCGCGTACTCAGTGTCTGCGTCATTCTCCCCACCCCTGATATTCCTCGTTTAGGCTTTTTTTGTTCACTGGGTTTTTTCCACTCGTCACGCCTGCACCTGTAGATCATTCCCTTCACCGCTGATATCTCGTTCCCCTAATTATTCTTGCACCTGCTCCCCATTCCCTCTCGTTAGGTCTCCTCTTTATTATCCCTCTGTGTGTCTTGTCCCATGTCTGACCGTTGCATGTTTATGCCAGTTCAGACTGACGTAGGTTTAGCTGCGGCTAGCCTACAAAGCTCTTGTTATTGTCTAGTCATAGTCTTAGCCACTAGTCTCAGTATTTGTCTGGAAGAAGACTACTTTATTTTTCTTTGTCAAGCATAGCCTGTCCGCTTTTTTTTCCTGGTCTCCCCGCTATCACGCCACCTCTGCATCTTCTCCCTACCTGCAGTCCTCGTTGGCGTCCCAGACGGTGATCTTCCTCTCCACCTGGCACTGTTCCCGCGTTACCAGCACTGCAGCCTCCCAAGGCATCACCCACCTCTCTCGCATTGCGAGTCTCGGGTTGAGAGATCTCCCGGAGCCCACTACTCTTCGATCTCACGTCTGTGGAGGATCATTGGCGCATTCCAGCGCACCTCTCTACCCCAGCAGACGTTCTCATTCAGCCCTGCGGAGGAGTGCTGTTGCCGGCTAGTGCATTGTGGACTTATTTTTGCCTTTTTGCAGTTTCATTAAAAAAACATAAAAAACAGACTGTTTTTTCCAGCATTTGAGTTGTTCCTTGTTGACCATGACAGAATGGTCTGACCACTCACTCAACTCAGCGGGACCCAGATCCTCTACGAGCCGCACTCCATCAACAAGGCATTCTGTTAGGCCAACAGGTCCCGTCTAACCGCTGCCGCCCAGGAAATGGAGGCACTACACGGACAAGTGGAGGCGTTGAGACTACAGGTCTCTGAGCTGCTCCCTGGCACCTCTCAGCATGGGGAGGCTGCCAGCTCTCCACCCCGCTGCGCTTCCAATGACCCGGAACCCCACGCCAACTGCCCTCCCCTTTACGATGGGGACCCCAACTCCTGTAGAATTTTTTTGTCCCAGTGCGCTCTCGTCTTCGCATTGCAACCGTGCCGCTATGGGACAGAAGAGACAAGAATCGCTTTCGTGTTGACCCTGCTGACGGGTCGGGCTCGCCAGTGGGGAGTTGCCATTTGGGAGGCTCAGAATCCCTGCTGTCGCTCTTTTCGGGAGTTCTGAGCAGAAATGACTTGACTGTTTGATCGGTCTGCTCAAGGTGATGAGGCCGCCGCACAACTCTCCCGCATCGCACAAGGTAGAAGCACCATCACGGACTATTCCATTCGGTTCAAGACCTTAGCGGCCACCTGCGAGTGGAACACGGAAGCACTATGTGCTCGGTTTCTTGATGGACTCAACCCCCTCATTGCGGACGAGATCACCGCGCTAGATCCTCCTTGTGACCTAGAGGGACTTATCAACCTCTGTTTGAGAATCGAGAGTCGACTCAACGCTCGCCGACGCCCCTCCCCCCCTTCGTGGCGCTACCGGGACGCCAATTGGGATCCGGGCCGGGAGGCCAGTGCCAACATCCCGCAGAACCCGGTACCTATGCCGAACCCAGTACCTATGCCGAGCCCGGTGCCCATGACAGGACCCATGCAAACTGGCAGTTCACGGCTTTCACCGGCCGTGACGCTGGCGGGACGACTTTTTTCCTCTGTCACACACATCACCCCTCACGTGAGTCTTTTTCTTTCGGGTAATCATTGTGAGAGAATTAAGCTGTACATCCTCGATTCCCCCAATACACCTCTCATATTGGGGCATCCGTGGTTGTCACAGCATAATCCTCACATTGATTAGGCTAAAACTGCAGTCTTAGAATGGAGTCCTTCTAGTCTTGTCTCTTGTCTTGGTCCTGCTCCTTCTCCCGTTTGTGAGCCCTCTGTGTTACAGGTGTGCCCCGATGACCTGACCGGAGTCCCGGCGGAGTACCACGATCTGCGATCCGTCTTCAGCAAGTAGCGGGCTACCTCCCTTCCTACGCATCGCACCTACGACTGCACCATTGACCTACTCCCAGGCACTTCTCCGCCCAAGGGTCGACTTTATTCCCTGTCGGGTCCTGAAAGAGAGGCCATGGACAAGTACATCCGCGAATCTCTTAATGCTGGGCTCATTCGCCACTCCTCCTCGCCGGCAGGCGCGGGGTTCTTCTTCATACAGAAGAGGGACGGCTCCCTATGACCATGTATTGATTATCAAGGCTTGAACGAGATTACGGTAAAAAACAAGTACCCCTTACCGCTCATGTCCTCTGCCTTTGAACTATTGCAGGGAGCTCGGGTCTTTACCAAGCTAGACCTCCGCAATGCCTACCATCTGGTCCGTATCCACGAGGGGGACGAGTGGAAAACGGCGTTTAACACCCCATCGGGACATTACGAGTATTTGGTCCTCCCATTTGAGCTGACCAATGCTCCCGCCGTTTTCCAGGGTCTCATCAATGATGTGTTGGGAGACATGATTAACCGGTTTGTCTTTGTGTACCTGGATGATATTCTTATTTTTTCCCCCTATCTCCAGGAACACACCTGACATGTCAAAGAGGTCCTCCAGCGTCTTCTCGAGAATCAACTGTTTGTCAAGGCGGAGAAGTGCGACTTCCACGCCGATACCATTTTGTTCCTTGGCCATATCATCTCTCCCCGAGGCATCGGGCCGGACAGCGCCAAGATCAAGGCTGTCGCCGAGTGGCCCATCCCCGACTCTCGTAAGGCATTGCAGCGGTTCCTGGGGTTCGCCAACTTTTAC
This sequence comes from Triplophysa rosa, assembly GCF_024868665.1. Taxonomy (NCBI): domain Eukaryota; kingdom Metazoa; phylum Chordata; class Actinopteri; order Cypriniformes; family Nemacheilidae; genus Triplophysa; species Triplophysa rosa. The sequence continues at coordinate 2,721,427 of NC_079906.1, read as the reverse complement.
CGGCGATTCATCCGTGGGGTTCGGCCAAGTGGCCGCACCGCTGACGGCGTTGACCACCACCAAGGTGCCATTCACCTGGAACCCTCTAGCACAGGTAGCCTTTGATAAACTCAAGTCCCGTTTTGTCGCTGTGCCTAAGCTTTCCCCTAACCTTGGTCGAGTTCACCCTGTTTTTCACATTTCCAGGGTTAAGCCAGTTGTCACCTCCCCCCTTAATCTTGCCAGCTCTCGGCCCACCCCCCCCTCCCCTGCGGCTTGTGGACGGTGTTCCGGCGTATTCGGTCCGGAGGTTGCTGGACGTTCACCGCCGCGGCAGGGGTTTTCAATATCTCATGGACTGGGAGGGTTATGGCGCAGAGGAGAGATCTTGGGTACCGTCCCGGGATGTGCTGGATCGGGCGTTGATCGTGGATTTCCACCGGAGACGAGGTGAGCCCCCTCTCTAGCGCCTAGGGGCGCTGGTGGGGGGGTACTGTCACAACTCTGGTTTTGTCTGTGTGTCATCGGGCAGGATCAGAGTGTTTTGTTTGTTGTTGAGCACGTGTTCCCGCCGGGTGTCGGTGGCTCGCGTACTCAGTGTCTGCGTCATTCTCCCCACCCCTGATATTCCTCATTAGGCTTTTTTCGTTCACTGGGTTTTTTCCACTCATCACGCCTGCACCTGTAGATCATTCCCTTCAACGCTGATATCTCGTTCCCCTAATTATTCTTGCACCTGCTCCCCATTCCCTCTCATTAGGTCTCCTCTGTATTATCCCTCTGTGTGTCTTGTCGCGTGTCTGACCGTTGCGTGTTTACGCCAGTTCAGACTGACGTAGGTTTAGCTGCGGCTAGCCTACAAAGCTCTTGTTATTGTCTAGTCATAGTCTTAGCCACTAGTCTCAGTATTTGTCTGGAAGAAGACTACTTTATTTTTCTTTGTCAAGCATAGCCTGTCCGCTTTTTTCCCCTGGTCTCCCCGCTATCACGCCGCCTCTGCATCTTCTCCCTTCCTGCAGTCCTCGTTGGCGTCCCAGATGGTGATCTTCCTCTCCACCTGGCACTGTTCCCACGGTACCAGCACTGCAGCCTCCCAAGGCATCACCCACCTCTCTCGCATTGCGAGTCTCGGGTCGAGAGATCTCCCCGAGCCCACTACTCTTCGATCTCACGTCTGCGGAGGATCATTGGTGCATTCCAGCGCACCTCTCTACCCCAGCAGACATTCTCATCCAGCCCCGCGGAGGAGTGCTGTTGCCGGCTAGTGCATTGTGGACGTATTTTTGCCTTTTTGCGGTTTCATTAAAGTCTGTTTTTTCCCGCATTTGAGTTGTTCCTTGTTGACCATGACAGATAGCTAAATATTGTGCCATCCCAGGTTGTGGAAGAATAGTCGCTGCATAACCTTCCTTCGGATTCCGATATTAGGAATGCGGGGTTAAAGTTTATTTTTCAAGACGTTCCAGCTCATGTGGGAAAAACATGGAGCGTTTGTTTGTTTCATTTCTTTGAGGATTTGTAGAGAGACTAAAAATAAAAACCAGTGCTGTGCCATCCATATTGGATCCGATAGGAATGGTGCAGCAATCTTATGTGAGTAAAACATTTTTGTACTATGCGTCACTATTGCTTTGTTATTGATCGCTTGATCTATGCAGACGTTGTGTGATCTTAAGCCCGTGCGAATCTCGTCGGGATCTCTGTGATTTGGCAGGCTCATATATAATTTTTCAAGGTTTTATCCACCGTTTGCGAATAATTGAGCCTGTTTGAAGTGTTTTGGTATTTATTTCAGGTGCTGGGTGATATCCATAAGTTACCGGGAGTCTCCCGTTTGTTTATTTATCATGGGAACTCTCGTAACATCTCGTGATCTTTTGTCGGGTTCGCGATCACGGGTCTCAAATGCTGACAGGTACGGTCATATATCATTAAACGCAATACTAGTATAGGCTATACAAACTATACGCAAAGCCTTGCCATCACATCCGCGGATGCGTCACATGAAATACTGATGTGGGGAGGTAATTTATAAATCACAGGCGGTCTCCAGATAATACACTAATGCCCTGCGAAAACTTTGAATGGTGCTAATGTGTAACCTAACGTTACATCTCGAACCAAATTCACAGAAGGCTCCAACTATGCAAACTGCTATCCAATCAAAGCGGTGGGCGTTTACTTCCAAGTGTCTTCAATGCGGCACGGCCATTAAAACCGAGTGTTTGCAGAGCTGGCCTCAAAACCTGGGTAGAAAATAGCCTATTACTTATTTATTTTGATGATTTTGAATGTAAAAACCACGCAAACGTCATAAGTAGACCTCGTAAAACAGTATAAAACAATAAACAACACCACTTCATCGCACCTTTAACTTTACACTTTGCCTTACGCAGTGATTTAAATAAAGATATAGGCTATGCGAGAATGTGCTTTTTATACTGAACTCGCCGAGAGAGAAGGAAAGAGATCGCATTTAGAACTGTCTTTCACTCTATGACAGATAAACTTTACAGTTAATACGTGGGTCACAAGCATCGGAACAGTGGGGCGTGTTCCATACGGATCACAGATCAACCACACTCCGCTAGCCCACAAGCTTTTATTGTAACAGTTAACAGGTTTTACTTCTACTATTGCTTCGGTATATTTGATGCGTGGAGATTTACATTCTCACCTACATGCCTCTGGAGAAGCACGTTTTTCTTTTGACTCCGCTTCAGTTATACTGCCACTCCTGTCTGAGGATACACATTGTGACCAGCCTGCTCAAACGGCGACAGAAACGCGTCTGTATCAGAATATTAGCAATTAGTGATTTTGAGCAAAAATAACGCTTTCCATAAAACTAATCCCAAAATTGTTTGTACATTACATTAATACCCATGTCGTGAATGTATGGTCAGCGTCGGGGTGGCAACTGAGGTGGCAAAGCTAATTTTCTGCCACCCCTGTGGACATGCCACTGGGTACCAGAGGCCATGCAACATCTGCAACCAGAGGTACTAAGGGAAGACTCCACTTCTGGTGACTTGCCCAGCACTTTGTGGCAAGTAAAATACAACTCAATGATGTGCATGTTTATTGACAGTGCAGACTGTTGCCTGATTGCTGTCCAAATCATAAGCTAATGATATGAATGTGTGTTTGGGCAACAAAAGAGTGTCTACATGTAGATTGCTGTCTAAATAACCTGGTCAACAATAAGAGAGGCATGGGGTACTTCCTTTAAGGTTTTTCAACAGTAATGGCATATCCGACAACGACTATGATGCAGAGACCTCCAGACAACCGGCAAAGCGTCCCGGCTGCATCTGCCATCAGAAATGAAGAGAAGAAAAAGAGAGGGACATATGTAATTCAATCCTGATGATTCACCCAGCATTTCTAAGCATCTTACAGCACTGCCAATCTGTGTGCAATAATTTGTAAATAGTACTTTTCCATCTTTGAGCTTTACAGAGCACTGTCAAACTCCATAAAACATTAATTTTATTGCTGTTTGTTGATGGTTGATACAAATGTTACAATAACTCTGTAACATTTGTTTGTAAGTAAATTGTAAGTGCAGAAAAGTAGTTTATTGGCTATACAATGTTGTATGTCATATTATAAACCATAAAACGTAGGGAAATAAACAAAGGCTTTGTTATATTTTATATAAGCAAGTAACCAGGTGCCTCTTTGAGGTCCTTTGGAGGCTACAAATAGGCTGTTATATACAAAAAAGTGTAAATTGTTCCTTGTCACATTCTAAACCAAAACATGGTGTGGAAATGATTAGACAAGCTTGTTAGACCATATAAAAATGGTCTTTTGACATGGAAAAGTGCTTCACAGAAATTATCGCAAAATCTAATTTAGTACAGTTTCTACGCAGCATTTTATAAATTAGGCTCCAGTTGTCCCTGTCGAGTCTCCAAGTGGCCTTTATGGATTTTTTTGCTGGTATCAGCAGGCTCATTTAACACTGTCTTGTTAATTTTTTCATTGATAGTTTAAAAAGATAATCATTAAAAAAGAAAAAACATCTTGTCCACTGTTTTTCATCTTATATACACTATAAAGACAAAAGTATTGGGATGCCACTTCTAATTAACAGGTTTGACTACTTTAGTAGTGAGCATAAAGCTTAATGCTACAGCATATATTGATATTCTAGGGAATTGTGTGCTTTCAATTTAATATCAACTGAATCTTTAACTGTGCAACCAACACAGAATCCATTAAATTCCCAGCAGCACTAGAATCTATAAGTTTATGAGGTTTGCTCCCTGAGAAAAGAGAAAAAAACGTGAAGACCTGGAGCAGCCGTTGAAGGGTAAGAAGGGGGTTTTCTTGGTCAAGAGCTGCCTTTTCCCATCAATTCTGGGCAGCTGACTCAGAAGTGACCTGACTCACCACAGTACAGGCATCTTTTTCACAAGTGTTTCTCTGCCTCTGATAAATAGTTTCTACCAAGATGCATTGGCTCCTCAAAACAACCAGCTGATTGGGAAGGTTCCGTAGAATAAGTGGAAGTGTGGACCCCGGGAAGTCGAATCTCATGACCATGTTCACCAGCTCATTCTTTAACGTGGGTATGATGGAACACTGCCTTCAGGGCTCACTGATCCCACCAACCCTCTACAGCTACAGATCTCAATGGCAAACTCTGCCTCACTTTGGCTCCTTGTGTGAGTTGAAGCAGTAGATGGTCAGCCTCTGCTCCTCTGACAGGATGATACAATACCTTCTTCAGCTGTGCTATGGACTTGTAGTTTGTGAGAGGAGATTGCTGACCCCAGAGGGCTGTAGCTCAATCCAGTGCATTTCCTAACAGAAGGGTTGTCATATATGCCACTCTTCTGCTCTCTGTGTTGAAACTGTTAGGCTGAAATAATAGCTTTCTGGGACTGGGAGTCTATGATCGAGTAGGAGACCCACTGGTGGACATGGAAGAGAAGTAACTGGAGGTTTGATGGACTGGACCGGAGTTGCTTGAGATGCAGACTGAGTCGATGGGGCTGAAGGTACTTGAGATGTAAGTTGGTGACTAGGACACTGAAGAATCTCAATAGTATCTGTTTATGATTGTGTATGGTCAAAGCCTGACTAAAGAACACAGCTAGGATATGCTCCACGTTGGTGGAGGTGTTGATTTCTTTGAACATCCATGGTTCAGTCTTCTGCCACAGGTGATTAAGTAAATGAAAGCTACCTCTTTAGCACTGGTCTACTGAAGATGACAGTTACATACAATTCCCATGTGCAGGAAAACAGCCAAACAAGGAGGCTCAGATCACTAAATGTTGTACAGTATTTCCATGATTCCAAATATATACAAATTAAATTTTATATAGCATGAGCGTAGAGTACGTATTACTCTTGGACTCCGGGGGAATCCCTGGGCGGAGTGACGTAGGAAGACACTTGCGATAGGCAGGAATATCTCATGGATTGGGAGGGGTACGGCCCAGAAGAATGATATTGGGTCACCCGCGGCCCCACGCTGACATTCTGCCCTCCCGTCCAGTGAGGTCCACTAGAGCAGACGGTGGAGGGGGGTTACTGTACCAAAACCTGTTCCCCGCTCGACCACGACCCCTGCACCAGAGCTCTCTCCCAGCTACTCACGCTCTCATTCACCTGACTATTAATTACACCCGAACCTGTTCCCCATCAGCCTGGACTCTTTATATATTCACCGATCACGCCACATACCCTTGTCAGGTCTAGTTGTTGTTTACCTCATGTACACGCTAGTTTGACCCACTTGTGTTTCTTACCTGTGATACCTACCCGTGGATGTTTATACCTATGGATCAGTGTTTAAATTGTGTCAAAGCTCTTGGGGGGTTGTGTTTCTTACCTGTGATACCTACCCGTGGATGTTTATACCTATGGATCAGTGTTTAAATTGTATCAAAGCTCTTGGGGGTCCTCTAGCCAGTCCTCAAAAAAAGAGCTCAATCACAGTACAAGCATCAATCACATGATAGTTCGGATCACATTAATTTGATGACATCACTCGGAATAAATATCCTAAAAATGTTGATAATGTATTCAAAGAGAACCATGTTAACAAATGCAGAAAAATAATGCCATTCATGGACCGTATTTGGACAAATAACGGACATGAATGTTCTGGTTAAGCGTGATAATTTGACAAAAAAGAACTTTTGGTGTTTAGTTGTCTAGTTTTAATGAAAAACGAGGGGACCCCAAGTTTTATACCTATGGATGTTTATACCTTTGGATGTTTGTAGCTGTGGAAGTTTCTACCTGTGGATGTTTCTACCTGTAACTTGTGGATTATTCCCACTTGTCATACCCACCTGCCTCCTCGCTGTGGAATCCTCTGTTGTCTCTGCAAATAAACTGTGTTATCGTACTTACCTTCTGTCTTTCAGCTGTGATATTGTAACAATGACATTAAATCGATCTGAAGGGATTAATTAGTAGATGTTAGTACTCCACCATCTGTGTGATGTCATCAACTATATTGTTGAACCAACATGATTCAAATGACCGATGTGCGATAAATTACTATGTTTTCTGTCACGGTCCTACCTTCTTGTTTATGAATTTCTAGTCGTGTGGCAGGATCGGGACAGAGCCCTTAGGTTTTATATGAGAAAGCCATGAGTTGTTTGTTTTGACATCTCATGTGTTTTCTCGTGTCTCGTCATTGGCCCCGCCCCTCTCGTTTCATGTATTGCTTCCCTCTCGTGTCTAATGTTCCTCACCTGCCCTGTGTAATTATCCCTTGTTTGTCTTGCCTATAAATGCCCTCATGTTTCTTTGTCTTGTGCTCGTGGACTGTACTGTGTACTACGTACATTTGATGTGTTTACCCGTGTTAGATGGCAACCATTACGTTCCATGTGCTCTATGTTCGCCGTGTTCCTGTTTTCCCCTGTCTTAGTAAGTGTATAGTTTAGTCTTTGTCTAGTATTGTCTAGTTTAGTGTTTAGTTAGTCTTGGTCATGTTGTTCATTTTATTATTTCATTACCTTTTCGTTTACCCCCTCGTGGGTGTTTAGTTTCTGTTTTTGATTGAAATAAAGTCTTGTTTGTTAACCCCTTCACTGCCTGCCTGCATCTGGGTTCTTCTGCCACGCCGAGTTGTGACAGTTTTCAGTAGCTAGTCTTGAGTAGCCAGTTAGTTTCTCTAAGGATGCTTTGTACAAGGGTGGTTAACCAGCAAGGTATGTCATTGTTCGGGAAACAGGTATTTAAATTGTTGTAAGGAATTTTGTGAGGAATTTAATTGTTGTCTTAATTCTCAACTCAACTTTATTTATATAGCGCTTTTTACAATTTTCATTGTTACAAAGCAGCTGTACATGAGACATATTGATTATAAGCAAAACAATTAAAGTTGTACCTGTAAAAACAAGAAAAAGGTGATAACACAGAAGACAGACATACCCACATACAAAACACTCCACACACACACAATATGCACACGTACTAACACACATAGACATAGACACACACACACGGACGCGCAGACAAGTACGCACGCACAGTGAGAGCACACATTTAAGATAAAGGAGAAAGAAGCACAAGTCAAATATAACAGACTATAAATTCCTATAGGCAATATTAATTAAGTAAACTTTAAAATTCTAATTCTAAAGCAGCCCCCCCGGCCAGGCAAAAACAGTATGCAAACGGTGGCGAGGAACCCAAAACTCTAATCGAGAAAAAAACCTCAGCAGAACCCAGTTCCAACCAGGGGATTCCAGTTCCCCTCTGGCAAAAGCTGCTGCCTCTGCACAAGCTCGACAGAGCTTGCACAACAAGGCTAGATAAAAATAAATAAACTTACTAATAAGGTAAATTATAGTTTTAAGATTATCATTAATAATCTAATAGCATTTGAAATTTTGTAGTGAAGACCTGTCAAGTGACCGCGTCCTTCTTTATCCAGCTATATCATCTCAGCTCTTGTCAGGTCACCGCTTTCCATTCTCTGCTCTACCATCAGGTCTGGCCATGAACTGCATCCTGCTCACTGTGGTAACCTTGGAACAATGAGACAAGACTGGCTGAGAGTAGAGTACTGTTCTGCACTCTTTGATGCAACAAGTACATCAGTTGTGTTTTTGGTTCCAGTTGATCTAACTAATGCAGCCTAAACCCTCAGAGGATTTATATTATGGAAGTGTAGTGTATGCAAGATTAAAAGGATGCGTCTTTAGTCTAGAGTTAAACTGACAGTGTGTCTGCCTCCCGGACAGTGCAGGGAAGACTATTCCAAAGTTTAGGCGCTAGATAGGAAAAGGATCTACCACCTGCACTTGATTTTGAAATTCTAGGTATTACCAACTGACAGGACGCCTGAGAGCGTACTGCACGTGAAGGACTGTAATACAAGAAGAGTTCACTCAAGTACTGAGGAGCTAAACCATGTAGGGCTTTATAGGTAATAAGCAAGATTTTAAAGTTAATGCGATGCTTTATAGGTAATAAGCAAGATTTTAAAGTTAATGCGATGCTTTATAGGTAACAAGTGCAAGGTTGACAGAACCGGGCTAATATGTTCATACTTTTTTGTACGTGTAAGAACTCAAGCTGCCGCGTTTTGGACCAGTTGGAGTTTTTGTAATAAGCCTGCAGGGCAACCACCTAACAGTGCATTACAGTAATCTAGTCTTGATGTCATGAATGCATGAATTAACTTCTCTGCATCTGACATTGACAGCATAGGACGTAGTTTAGATATATTCTTAAAATGGAAAAACGCAATTTGACAGGTGTTTCAATGACAGATTACTATCGAATAGAACGCCAAGATTCTTTGCTGATGACGAGAGTTTTATGGAACATCCGTCAATAGTTAAGCAGTATTCTTGGTTGTTACATATAGCAGTTTTCAGTCCAATAAGTAACACTTCTGTTTTGTCCGAGTTCAGTAATAAAAAGTTGTTACTCATCCAGTTTTTATATCGACTATGCATTCCATTATTCGATGGAACTGCTGTGTTTCGTGAGGCTTCGAGGAAATATAAAGTTGAGTATCATCAGCATAACAGTGAAAGCTAACTCCGTGTCGCTTTATTATATCTCCTAGAGGTAGCATGTATAATGCGAAGAGCAGAGGCCCTAAGACTGAGCCCTGTGGTACACCGTACTGGACTTGCGATTTGCGTGACACCTCATTGTTTATTGCTACAAATTGAAAACTGTCGGATAAATAAGATTTAAACCATTTCAAAGCTATCCCTTTAATGCCGACGTAATTTTCGAGTCTGCCTGTAACAAATGCATCCGGCGAGAGGTCATTCTCAAAACAGGCTGCTATCTGTCATGGGCCAGGAGCGTCTTTGTCATCTTACTATAATGTCTCTTGAGAGCGACATTCTCCACAAACTGGATTTTGCTGAGCTTATACAGAACTTCTCAGCCAGAAAAACACGGAGGAAAAGCTTCTGAAGGTAGAACATTTAAAATTTTTCATACATATAGGCACAAATTGAAATGTTTATGTTTTGAAGAAATACGGTAGGTAGGGGGAGGGGGGCCTACTGAAAATGAGGGACGCCTGGTTGTTCCATCACAGAGAGGCACCAAATCATTCCTGTTCTGCATTAATTTGACTAACCAATAACTGTCTGTGCTGTGTCTAAAAAAAATCTTGTTGTTCATTCTCTCCTTTGTAACCTCCAGCTTTAATCTACACAGTAGCATGGCCTTGTAAACTAACGGTACTGTTTAGCGTGTTGACAAAATGTTTATATGCTCTCCTACTTGTAAGTCGCTTTTGATAAGCATCTGCCAAATGAATAAATGTAAATGTACTGTAAAGCTTTAGCCCAGGGGCCTCTGTTACCTAAAGGCGCCCCTGTGCATCTGCCATTGACAGCTGGTGCCATAGTTTTGATCTATTTTTAAGTTGAAAAAAAAACACAGCTTTACAAATGCTGGAGATGTGGATTTCAAAGCACAGATTACTATAAAATAGAACATCTAAATTCCTAGCTGACAATGAGGGTTTTATGGAACATCCAGCAAGAGTTAAACAAGTTGTTAAATGTAGAAGTTTTTGGATCGGTAAAACTTCTGCTTTGTCTGAATTTTATAGTGAAAGTTGCTTATCATCCTGTTTTTTTTTTAAGTAAGACAAATAATTTGTTTTGTTACTGTCACAGCTACACACCTGTCAGCCATCATGCTCATCACTAAGACTATATGTGTCATGGTTTCTTAGTCATGTTTTTGGCAGTCATGGCAGGATCCCCTGTTTATATGTGGAGAGAGACATTCTGACCCTTTTGGCCTTGCATGCCCTCTCTCCAGTCTCGTCTCTGTTCCCGCCCTCTCGTTCCTCGTTTAGCTCTCCATCAGTGTGCCATCCCCTACACCTGTCCCTTGTTAATTATCCTCTGTTAGTCTCCCTATATATTGCCCTCGTGTCTATTGTCCTGTGCTCTTTCATTGTGCTTGTTTTGCGTCTATGACTGTGTGAGTATTTGCCTTGCATACCCCCTTGGATTACCTTGCCTTGTGTTTACCTTACCTTGTCTCATCCTGCCCTGCCTTGTGTTTTGACGTTGTTTAGTTTCTTAGTTTTTTGTCCTGCTGTTTTTGCCCCCACGTGGGAAGTATTTTGGTTTCTGTTTTTATCATTAGTCCAGTTCTTGTTACCCCATCGTGGGTCTTTGTTATTTGTATTAATAAATTCTTTGTTAACCCCTTCAACGCTGCCTGCATCTGGGTTCTCCACCACCTTTCGTGACAGAATACCTCTGTTCCCTTGTTCTTTGTCTCATCTCGTAAATGTAACCTGCAGGTGATAAACTACCCTGAGTTTTTGTTCATTTTCATCTTCTCATATTGAATTATTATTAAAGATTGTGTTTGGATTATACCTTCGTCTCTGGTTCGTGGCAGTTCTGTTACAGTTACAAACATATATTATCTTGTGTCAGAATAGTTTATGCACAAAATATCTATGGAATCTGTTTCAAATGACAAATTAATGATTTAAAACGAACTGTACAACATTGTGGCAGCCAGTATTGAATAGACTTACAATAGAAGTAAATAATGTTTTATTTTCTATATTAGCGTTCATAAAACTGGACTACAGGTCTCAGCAACCTATCTGCAAAGGAGAAATAACGAGTACCAAATGTCATCCGTCTCTGACAGTGAGCAAGCCAGAGGTGACAGTGGCAAGGAACCAGAATCACACTGTTGTGTAGGCTAAATGTGGTGAAAAAACCTTGGCAGAGACTAGACTCAACTAGTAGTTCTCCTCTGGTATATTAATGTAACACTGCTGGAACTACAGAGATTAATGCTGCTTGTAAACCGTGAGATTCCACAGAAGCAAGCAGATAAGTGGAAATATAAATGGTGGGGGGGAAAGAATATGAAGTCTATCACATAGTCACTTAGTTGAATATATGATTTTTTATTTTTGAGATAACACCATACTTAATTACAGATTACATATGTTTTTAACACTTTGTACACAAAGCAAATTATCCCAGATGTTACAAAAAACCTGTTATGACAGGGGGACTCCGAAAGGTTTTAAGGCGTCCCCAGAAAATTTCAGAGAATGAAAAAGACAATGCAAGAATTATAGTGTACTGAACATAATTTGTGTTTCATTTAATTTATATTCACATTTATTACTAAATGTTTATTTCTTGTAACATGCATGCTTTCCAAAATTGCTTATATTCGAAGTGACATTAATTGGACTTTTTCCTGTTTTGTTTTCATCTATATCCATGCAAGCGGGACTGATGGACCTGTTGATAAGAACATTGGATCCTGTCTTGCGCCTCAGGCTTTGTTTTGTTAAGTTGTTGGTGTCCTTAGAATTTCCATGCCCTCTCTCTCTCTCTTCGTTGAATTCTACTTAAAGTTTGACATCTCTGCCTCCCTCTGGGGCACCATTAGCTTGTATGGTAATAGGGCTATGCATATTCTATTAATGCTGTCATTGCAGGATGGCGGACATATGAGGTAAGGGGCACTTTGGGGGCAATAAACCCAGCAAGGGGGCTCTGGCTGCTCCTCTACCATCAGTCATGAACGGGGGTGACATATAGACTCCCTTGCAGCCATGCCTTGGCGCAGTCCTTTTTTGACTTAATCACTGACTGCACTCGCTTTGCTGCCCTGCCATCTTGGAAAAGAGACAGAAGATCTCTCACAAAGCTTAGTCACCGGCTGATCTGAACAGCATTTATTTTACTCATTCTGTAGCTATATTCTTAAACAAAACCTGTTCTAAGAAGCATCAGCTTGGACCACGCTTCCCTTTATTACTTGTAATGCTCATAAATCTCAAGATTCATACATAAGGCTGCGAAATCCCAATAATCTGTGCGCTCTTTCTGTTTCCACTTCAACATCACTCACTTTTTCTATAGGCTAGTGGAATTGCCAGTCTGCTGTAAACAAAGCAGACTTCATACAGCCAATGAATTCGCCACATTCTTTGATAACTAAATATCAACCATCACCAGCAATTTCCTCACCAACTATTCATGAGCACATCACAACCACTAACACAGACAAACCCTCTGCCTTCTCACTCATCTCTTATGCTAACATCTCAGAGCATGCTCACACTTGGCACGGTTGGTCTCAACTGTGCTCGAGCATGATTGTTCCCCCTTCCCACTCCCCCGCTGGCCTGCGCTCACACTGTACTTTACCATACGCACCGGAGCACGCTTTGACTGCAGTGAAGTAAACATAAACAAAGAGATCTCTCTCAGCACAATGGAATCCATGGTAATGTTCAGTTTGTGGCTTATTAGGTGGGTTTAACTTCATGCGCGCTGCACAGACCAATCCGTTTATGATATCATAGTCCTACGAGAGCGATATGAGAGTAAATGGCTCATTATGCTTTTAAATAACCCTGCATATTTATTAACATGTGGTGCGAGTGAAATCAGAGCGGCAAATGAATGGTAGCTGTCAGTATGCAACGTACATACAGTAAGACCACGTGTTGTTTACTCTGCTTCACATTATAGCACCAAGTGAATTAAAATGCAACTGTCATGGCTCTGCCTCACTTAGTCATGTTTTTCTTGGTCCTGTGGCAGAGTCAAGACAAAAGCCTTTGGTTTTGTGTGAGAAAACCATGGGGTGTTTATCTTTTGACACTCCATGTGTTTTCTCGTGTCTTGTCATTGGCCCCGCCCCTCTCGTTTCATGTATTGCTTCCCTGCCGTGTCTAATATTTCCCACCTGCCCTGTGTCATTATCCCACGTTTGTCTTGCCTTTAAAATGCCCTCATGTTTCTTTGTCCTGTGCTCGTGGATTGTGTATGTACGTGTACCTGTACCTTGTGCTTGTGCTCCTTGTCTCATCCAGTCTAGCCTTGTGTTTTGACGTTTGGTCGTGTTTAGTTCTTGTTATTTTGTCCTGCTGTTTTTGCCTCCTTGTGGGAAGTATTTTTGTTTCTGTTTTTATATTTAGTTCTGTCGTCGTTACCCCATTGTGGGTCTTTTGTTTTGTGTTTCTTTAATTAATAAAAGTTTGTGTTAACCCCTTCATCCCCACTGCCTGCAATTGGGTTCTTCCCCTAGTAAACTGTGACAGCAACATATTGACCCGTGTTCTGTTTACTATCATGCGCTGTGCACAGAGGTGGAAAAAGTACAAAAATATTATACTCAAATACAAGTACTACTACTTTGACGAAATTGTACTTGAGTACAAGTAAAGTTACCATTCAAAAAAATCTACTCAAGTAAAAGTAAAATGTAGCTTGTTTAAAATTTACTCAAAGTAAAAGTTACTTAGTTACTTTTTAAAAGCGGGAGGGAGACCTCTCCTGTTTTGTGCAACACCAACATTAGTCATAGTGCCTAATTTTAAATACAGGTACATCTAAAAAAATTAGAATATCGTGAAAAAGGTCAATATTTTTGTCACTCATTTCAGAAAGTGAAACCCACATATTAAATATATATATTATATTTCAAGCCTTTATTTCTTGAAATTTTGATGATTATGGCTTACAGATAATGAAAACCCAAAATCCAGTGTCTCAGACAATTAGAATATTACCTAAGATCAATAAAAAAAGGATATTTAAACAGAAATGTCAGGCTTCTGAAAAGTATGTTAATTTCTTTGCACTCAATATTTGGTTGGGCCTCCTTTTGCATGAATTGCATCAATGTGGCATGGCATGGAGGCAATCAGTTTGTGGCACTGCTCAGGTGTAATGGAAGCCCAGGTTACTTTGATAGCGGCCTTCAGGTCATCTGCATTGTTGGGTTTGGTGTCTCTCATCATAGATTCTCTGTGGAGTTCAGGTCAGGCGGGTTTGCTGGCCAATCAGTCACAATACCACCATGGTCATTGAACCAGCTTTTGGTACCTTTGGCAGTGTGGGCAGGTGCCAAGTCCTGCTGAAAAATGAAATCAGCATCTCCGTAAAGCTTGTCAGCAGAAAGAAGCATGAAGTGCTCTAAAATTTCCTGGTAGATGGCTGCGTTGACTGTGGACTTCAGAAAACACAGTGGACCAACACCAGCAGATGACATGGCAGCCCAAATCAACTTCAACTGTGGAAACTTCACACTGGACTTTAAGCAACATGGATTCTGTGCCTCTCCACTCTTCCTCCACACTCTGGGACCTTGATTTCCAAATGAAATGCAAAATTTACTTTCATCTGATAAGAGGACTTCGGTCCACTGCGTTTTCTGAAGTCCACAGTCAACGCAGCCATCTACCAGGAAATTTTAACTGACCTTCTGCTGACAAGCTTTATGGAGATGCTGATTTCATTTTCCAGCAGGACTTGGCATATAATAAATAAAGGCTTGAAATATTTCACTCTATGTGCAATGTATCTATATAATATGTGGGTTTCACTTTCTGAAATGAGTGACAAAAAATATTGACCTTTTTCATGATATTCAAATTTCTTTAGACGTAGCTGTATTAAAACTGGTTACAAGTGCACTGCAACAAATACATTTTTTTGCCTTGTTTTGCAGAAATATCACAGAATCCTATAGCAGAAATATTAACAAAACAATTCTTAAATCAATAAATATTTTATTCAGAAGCGAAATTAAGCCTTAAAAAAGATTGTAAGCCTTATTTTCTTAATAAATAATCAATGGTACACACTGCTAAATTTCAGCAGTGAAACGTCGTTTCCCTCCATCAGGGAACCGAGGTTACATCCGTAACCAAGACGTTCCCTTTCTGTCGGTCTCTCGACGTTGTGTCGAACCTATGGAAAATGCCACAGCACTGAGCCGCATCACAATCTCTGCGGAGCGACGTTGACTGGCCTGGGCGAGTCAGACGAAGACGCTAACGCGAAATTATGACCCTCCAGTGGAGAGGTAGGGGGACCCAGAGCTTTACACAAAGTTGGGAAGCCCCTATCACCGGCCGTCACGGGCGGAGGCCTAGTTCTCTAAATGGCGAGAAGCCGCCCGGCACCGTACGGGCCACTGGGTAAGCATTATTCCCCCTGGGGGAAAAACGCTGCAGAGGCCACTACCTACCGTAGGGAGGAATTAGTGGAGACACCACATGGTCTCACCATCAGGGGAGAACTCATGGGAGGAAAGTGCGGACTGCAGGAGTTAACCGCAAGGTGGGAGTCCACCTGGGGAGGTCATGGGTTGCCAAGGTGGGAACCATTCATGAGGATACATCAGACGGAACAGCCCACGGAGGGGGGGTTACCACGTCTGGAGCACTAGGTCCGGTTAGAGCTATGTGGGAGATAACTCAACTGTTCCCCGGCCTAAGGGGGCAGGGCTGCTCTGCCCAGCCTGTCCCCTGGAAGGGTGCTTAGTGATGGATGGAATGCCTGTTCTTTACCCGAGGGGAAAGAAGTGAGGCGGGATCGCCACTGCTCCCCCCGGAGGGGGAAGGGCTTCCGCAGGCGTATGCCCTACCGGCTGCCGGTCCCACACCTTGCCAGGATGCGGGCTGACACCGGTTCCGCGCGTAGGTATTAGAACCTCACGGAGTTGTTAGGCATAGCCCAACCCGCAGCTCTGCAGATGTCTGCCAGAGAGGCGCCCTGAGCCAGTGCCCACGAGGGGTGTGCCTCACTCCCAACGGGCAGGGGCGAATTGAGATCGGTATGCCCTAACGAGGGCATCCACGATCCAGTGCGCCAGCCTCTGTTTGGAGACAGCCCTCCTGCTGACCTCCGAAACAGACAAAGAGCTGCTCAGAGCTTCTGGGCTCTGCGTGCGGTCCAAGTAGAGGCGCCGTGCGCGTACTGGACACAACACGGATAGGTTGGGTCTTCCTCCCCGGTGGGGAGCGCCTGCAGGTTCACCACCTGGTCTCTCGGGAGAGTGGTGGGAACCTTGGGCACGTAGCCGGGGCGGGGTCTCAAGATAACGTGAGAATCCCGGCCCCGAGTTCTAGGCAATCTGTGGACACGGAGGGTGCTTGTAGATCCCCTACCCTCTTGGAGGTGAGCGCCATGCGGAAAGCCGTCTTTATCAAGACTGAGAAAGAGCGGCAACCCCGAGAGGCTCGAAGGGGGCGGGGCCTCTTGAGGCCCGCCACCTAGGTCGCAAGAGGGTACGGAGCGCGGATAAGGTGGTCACCCTCTCGCGCCCCTTAGGAACCTAATGACCAGGTCGTGCTGTCCCAGAGGCTACCCAGCACTTGGGTCATGATGAGCGGCCGTAGCGGCTACATACATTCCCAGTGTGGAGGGGGAGAGGTTACTCCCCCGTCTCTCTTGAGGACGGGACAGCTCGTACCCGACCGAGCAACTCCGCGGGTCTTCTCGCCGAGAAGAGCACCAGGACGAGAAGAGGCGCCACCTATGGGCGTATAGCCGCCCAGTGGCCGAAGCCCTAGCCTGAGTGACGTCCCAACCGGACCGGGGGTGGGTCACTCAGGATCTCCTCGTCCCGTCCAGACATGGAGACCAGGTTTTGCCTGGGATGCCGTAACGTGCCCCTTCCCCTGGGGAAGCTGTCCGCCAGGGGGAGCGGCCAGGGGGGAGTTGTTGTCAGAGCCTCAGCTCCGAGAACCAAGTCCTGGTTAGGCCGAAGGGGCGTAACTAGTACCACTTGATGCTCCTCTTCCCTGGCCTTGCACAGGCCCTGTGCAATGAGGCTCACTGGGGGGAAGCGTACTTCCGCTTGTCCCGCGGCCAGCTGTGCGCAAGGGCATCCGTGCCGAGGGTACCTCGGACAGGGAGTACCAAAGCGGACAATGGGTGGAGTCCGGGGAGGCAACAGGACCACCTGTGCCTGGCCGAACTGCCCCAAATGAGCCGGCTGCGCGGGGAGGGAGTCGCCACTCTCCGCGAGGCGTCAACTGACGAGAGAGCGCATCGGCTGTCTGGTTCAGGACGCCTGGGATGTGTGTGGCTCGCAGGGAGCTGATCACCTGCTGACTCCAGAGGAGGAGGCGTCGGGCGAGTCATGTTAGCTGCTGTGAGTGAAAGAATACGCCACAGCAGCTGTGCTGTCCGACCGGACCAGCACGTGCTTCCCTGCACGAGAGGTAATAGCCTCCTCAATGCAAGTAGCACAACCAACAACTCTAGGCAGTTGAAATGCCAACGCAGGCGGGGGCCCGTCCACCGCCCCGACACTGCTTGCCCGTTGCACACGGCACCCCAACCTTGCAGGGAGGCATCCCAAAGGGGACCACTGTCCGCAAGAAGGTCATGGAGACCAGGGGGTTAGGGTGTGTCGACAGAAAAGCGTGTGACCATATGCTGCCGGTGTGCCGCAGCCAGTGTAGGAGCGGCTGTGCATCATATGTGCATCGACCCGAGGGGAACCACCCCTGCCGAGGATGCCATGAATCCCAGGAGCCTCCTGTTACAGGGGGACCGCTGACTGTCTGATCTCAGGCAGTTCAACACTGACCGGGCGCGCTAGTCCTCGCGCCCCCCCCCTGGGGGTGAGCGGGGCCGCTCGTGAGGACAGAGTCGAGTTCCATACCGAGAAAGAGGATGCTCTGAACCGGGGAGAGCTTGCTCTTTTCTCAGTTGACCTGTAGCCCCACCGATCTAGGTGCCGGAGCACCAGGTCCCTGTGTGTCCACAACAGATCTCGAGAGTGTGCCAAAACTGAGCCAGTCATCGAGATAGTTAGTACCCGCACACCTCCTTCCCTACGGGGAAGGAGGGCGGCTTCCACGACCTTCGTAAAGACTCGTGGAGACAGGGACAGACCGAAGGGGAGGACCCTGTATTGATATGCCTGTCCCTCGAACGCGAACCGTCGGAACGGCCGATGTCGAGGGAGGATCGAAACATGAAGTACGTGTCCTTCAGGTCGACTGCCATGAACCGGTCCTGACACCTGACGGACGTCAGGATGCGCTTCTGCGTGATCAACCTGAAAGGCAGCTATAGTGTAGGTGCTATATGATCTGGCTTTCAAAATGCATGAAATAGCGAGCACATTTTATTGTACCCCGCTTACAGAAGAGAGAGACATATGCACGTTTAAATATGCCATTAAAGCAGAAGTTGTTCAGTTCGGTTCCATACACACTGCGTAAATGTGGTGCAGACACATTAGTGAACCGTGTGTCTACAAAACGAGATTAAACACTTACCTGTCGTGATTCTGCCTCATCTTGTCATGTCTTTCTTGATCTTGTGGCAGAATCACGGCAGGATCCCTTGTTATATGTGGAGAGAGACGTTTTGGCCCTGTGGGCCTTCCTCATCCTCTCTCTCTCCGATGTCCAGTCCGGTGTCCAAGTCGATGTCCAGCCCGGTGTCCAATTCGATGTCCAGTTTTGTGTTTAGTCCGGTGCAGCCGGCGTTCAGTCCGGTGCAGCCGGCGTTCAGTCCGGTGCGGCCGGAACCCAGTCCGGTGGTCCAGCCGGCGTCCAGTCCGGTGCAACCGGCGTCCAGTCCGGTGCAACCGGCATCCAGTCCGGTGCAGCCGGCGTCCGGTCCGGTGCACCGGCGTCTGGTCTGGTGGTCCAGCCGGCATCCCAGCCGGTGATCCAGCCGGCATCCAGTCCGGTGCAGCCGGCGTCCGGTCTGGCCGGCGTCTGGTCCGGTGGTCCAGCCGGCATCCAGTCCGGTGATCCAGCCGGCGTCCAAGCCGGCGTCCCAGCCGGTGATCCAGCCGGCATCCAGTCCGGTGCAGCCGGCATCCGGTCCGGTGCGGCCGGCGTCCGATCCGGTGGTCCAGCCGGCGTCCAGTCCGGTGATCCAGCCGGCGTCCCAGCCGGTCTTCCAGCCGGCGTCAAGCCCTGTCCAGCCAGCCTTCCAGCCGGTCCCCAGTCCGGCAGCCAAGCTGGCCCCGGGGAGACCCCCAGGGTCAAAGACTGTCCCCCCAGGACTCTTCCTAAGTCCCCCAGGACTCCGCGCCCTCGAGCGCAGCCGGGGACTAAGACTTTTCCCCCCAATCTTTTTGGTTTTCCCCCCATGAACCCTTGTTTGGCCCCACCCCCCTCCCTTGTTTGTTATTTTTATTATCCCACCCCAACCCTGTGGTCTTGTTGTCCTGTCTGCCCCTTGTCATGTTCACCATGTTTGTCTGGTTTCTGTCACTGTCTCAGTCGGTCTTGTCTCGTCCGTCTACCCCTTGGTGAGCACCTGGAGGTGCTCATTAAAGGGGGGGCTTCTGTCATGGCTCTGCTTCATTTAGTCATGTTTTTCTTGGTCCTGTAGCAGAGTCATGACAAAGCCTTTGGTTATGTGTGGAGAGAAACATATTATTGTCCTTTTGACAATAATATACGTTCTCTCCAGTGTCTCGTCATTGACCCCGCCCCTCTCGTTTCCTTGTTATCTTTCCCTGAGTGTTTTATTACCCACACCTGCCCTGTGTTAATTATCCCTCGTTTGTCTTTCCTATTTAATGCCCTCATGTTTCATTGTCCTGTGTTCGGTCATTGTGTATGGTGTGCGTTCAACGTTCGATGTGGATTACGGTCCTTGTACCTGTGCTTCTGTGTTCTGATGTTTCCTGTTTTTGACTGTTCCTGTTGCCATTCATCTTTTATAGTAAGTGTTAATTTAGTCTCCGTCTAGTGTTTATTAGTCTAGTGTTCAGTGAGTCTTCGTGTGGTGATTTATCTTTATTAATTTCTCGTCCCAGTTTTGTACCCCATCGCGGGTCTTTTGTTTTGCGTAATTAAAGTCTTGTCTGTTAAGCCCTCGTCTCCCTTGCCTGCCTGCATCTGGGTTCTTCCCTAGTGTTTTCATGACAGTTTGCGTTTTCCATCCGCTTATATACAAGCACGCTCGAAATATGAACGGCCCCTAAAAATGCCTTGGTGATCTTTACTGAGACACAAACCACTGTTCATTACATAAACTGTGTATAAAACAAAGCCATAATTAAAAACCAATCTGTATAATATGCGTGTCATTGTAGAATAATTCCCTGAAATATTCCCGATAACAACCCGATTTTACCACTCTACTAATAAGCTCTCCCTGTTATTCATAAACATTTACTCAATAACTTTTAATCAAAGTCACTGAGTGCAGCTGTGGCATGTCAGGGGACCTGGCCCTCCCGACTGATACTGGTTCCTCATGAGGTTTTTTTCTCCATTTATTTATCATTAGAGTTTGGGTTCGCTCACCAGGAGACTGCTGCTATTAGATTATCTTAAAGGTTCGGTAAACTCCGTTAACATCACCTTATTAGAATGATCTTGCTTGTTCTACAAACACCATGCACTATACTGAGTTATACCTTTTCTGTGTTTTTCTGTTTTATTTTTATTTTCTCCTGCAAAGCTGCTTTGGAACAATGCACATTGTAAAAAGCGCTATATAAATCAAATTGAATTGAACTATGCTGGTTAGCAATAGCAGTGATGTAAATGAAAATGACATGATTTCACCAGCAGCTGACTTTACAGATGTGACCAAAATGTCACATCTATCCAATCACCGGGGTCTTTTTTTGCGCTGAAGTAAATTTGAAATAAAATATAAAAATCTGGCCAATCAGGGGCCTCTGCATAATAAGGCCCCTAGTCTGCAGCCTACCCAAGCCTGTGCGGTCATTTGAACCAGCCTTTAGCTGTCAAACGCACCCGGGCGCGGTTCAATTAGGATAGTGTATGCCTTCAAAAATCTTCCTGTCAAATCTTCCTATGACCATCCCCACAATCTCCTTTAGGGCATTTCCCCCTCAGTTGTTCCTGCACTTACTCACATTATAAACTCCTCCCTGCTGACTGGCACTATTTCCACAACATTTAAGGAGGCCCGTATAACACAGCTGCTTTGAAAAACTACAGACCAGACTCCCTTCTGCCATTCAAGGTCCTTGAGCGAGTCATGTATGACCAACTCTAAACAACGTTCTGGACAAGAACCAATCTGGCTTCAAAAGCACCCATTTGACGGAGACCACTCTACTCTCTGTGACTGAATATCTACTACTGGATCCTGCTGGATTTGTTTGCTGCCTTTGACACGGTCAACCACCACATCCTCCTGTCAACCCTGGGGTCGATGGGTGTGTCTGGAATTACATTCCAGTTGTTCAGATCATACCTCTCGGGTAGGTCTTTCAAGGTGTCTTGGAGGGGTGAAGTCTCAAAACCACTACATCTCACTACTGGAGTACCCAAGGGTTCAGTACATTGGCCACTTCTCTTCTCTCTCTACATGTCATCCCTAAGTTCTGTCATTCAGAAACATGGTTTCTCTTACTTAGATGATCCGACAGTACCTGCCCGCATCTCTGCATGCCTTCATGACATCTCTGTCTGGATGAAGGATCACATACTACAGCTGAACCTCTCCTAGACAGAATTATCCCAGCCACTCCTACGACTTAGCACAACCCCTACATACAGTTTGGCTCTTCCACCATTAACCCTTCTAAGACAGCCTGGAACCTTGGCGTGGTAATGAATGATCAGTTAAAATTCACCAAACACTTTGCCAGTACGACACAATCCTGCAGATTCCTCCTCTACAACATCCGAAAAATCAGACTTCTCCTATCAGATCATGCTACACAGCTCCTGGTCCAGGCTCCAGTCCTATCTAGACTGGACTACTGCAATGCTCTCCTGACTGGTCTTCCATCATGCACCATCAAACCTCTTCGGGTGGTTCAGAATGCGGTCTGAAGGCTGGTCTATAGCAAACCAAAAAGGGTGCATGTCACACCTTTCTTTATCAGTCTGCATTGGCTCCCAGTGGCAGCCCAGATTCATTTCAAAGTTCTGTCTCTTGCCTACAGGACAACCATCAGCTTTTTGCCCCTGCTTACCTCAGCTCACTTGTCCAGACATAATTGTCATCCAGATGCTTGCGTTCTGCTAATGAACATCAGCTAGTGGTGCAAAGGCACTAAACCTCAATGACGCTCCTATTCCTGGGCTTTTCAACGCTGGTGGAATGACCTGCCCATCCCATCCCACCCAGAGCAGCTGAATCCTTTGCCATTTTCAAGAAACATCTAAAGACTCACCTCTTTCGTCAACATCTCACACAATAACACTAGCACCTACTTTATGTTCTATCCTGTGCATTCTATACTTTCTGTTCTATCCTGTTCATTCTATACTTTCTGTTACTTTCTGTTCTATCCTATCCATTTTATTAAGAAAATAGCTAATTATACTGTGTTTTAGCAAATTGTGTTCAGTTTTTTAACGCAGTTGCCTTATTTGTTCCCTATTTTGTAAGTCGCTTTGGTTAAAAGTGTCTGCTAAATGACTAAATGTAATGTAATTGTAAGACGGCTTTTCTGGTGGTGCTCGCCTCTATTAAGAGAGTGGGGGGCCTGCAGGCACTCTCTGTGTCTGACGACAAGTGCCTCAAGTTTGGAATGGGTGATTCTGACATTGTTCTGAGATCCTGGCCGAGCTACGTGCCCCAAAATCCCACTCCTTTTTTTAGGGACCATGGGTGCTTGTCAGGGTGTCTGCTTTGAAGGTCAGCAGAACCACAATGTGAAAGCCTTGGGTGTCGCCTTCTCATGGGCATGTTTAGGAACCCCTAGTGTCATCCCAACACAACATTGAGTAAATTGACAGGACATGCTTCCCAGGTTTCTCTGAATCTTTTTTAACAACATATATACATGTCTTAATCAATTGTGCAAGAACGGATTTAAAGATCAGTACTGATCAAAATGCAAACTGACACTGACGTCTGTTAAAAAAATAAAAGTTAATATGAAAATCATCTGTTTAGCTGGCCCATAAAATACTAGAGAAATATATTTACATATGTAAGAGGCCAAATTAAACCAGAGCTGCCTTGAACTGGCAAGATCTTAAAGGTCTCCTATTTTGAAAATCCGTTTTTTAAAACATAAAGAGTGTATAATGTTTCTGTCAGGGTATAAAGAAATGTCTACAAAGTTACAAAACTCAAATATTACTGCAAAATGAGATATTCTCTTTAATAGAAATCGCTTATTAAGGAGTACATCAAACGGCTGAAACAAACTACAGCTCTCTTTTTCCGGTAATCCACAAGTAACGATGCCCAAGATTTTTAATCACCTCCGCCCCAGGGAACATGCAAAAAAGGGGATAAGGCCATGTTGGGCTGCTTTAGAGAAGACGAAGAGGCACTGCAGAAGTGTTTTGTTACCATGATGAACGCTTGAGTGAGCTGCGCGCTTACTTTCACTTTTACAGTTACATTTATACATTTGGCAGACGCTTTTATCCAAAGCGACTTACAAGTAAGAGAGCATATAAACATTATTGGTTAGTCAAATAAATGCGAAACAGGTATGTTTTGAGCTGTTTTTTGAAAGTTGTGAAGGATACTGCAGTTCGGGTGGAGGCTGGCACTTCATTCCACCACAGGGGAACCGAATGAGTAAAGCTTTTTGCAAGCAATTTGGTGCCTCGCTGTGATGGAACAACCAGGCGTCGCTCATTTTCAGACCGAAGATTACGGGAGGGGATGTAGACCTGGGCAGTGAGTTATGGTAAAGGGGCGAATTTGCTGTGATCGTTCTGAAGGCCAGTGTCAGCGATTTAAACTTAATGCGGGCGAAAACTGGCAGCTGATTTTCCTGATGTTGTAGAGCACATACCTGCCAGTTCGAGAGGTTGCTGCGATGTGAGAGGTGAATTTCAGCTGGTCGTCAAACATCACCCCCAGGTTCCTTGCAGACTTGGTGGGTGTTAAGGTGGTGTTCAATTGATGGGTGGACCATTATAACGAAGATTTCATTCTTGGAGAGGTTAAGTTGTAGGTGATGCTCGTTCATCCAAGAAGAGATGTCCAGAAGGCAGGCAGAGACACTGGCAGAGATGCCCCCAGTATGCGCCACATACTGGGGTCATCTGGCTGAAAAGAGAAATAAAGCTGCGTATCATCTGCATAAAAATGGTATGTGAACCCATGTGCCTTAATTATTGGACCCAGGGAGGTGGTATATATAGAAAAGAGGAGAGGATCAAGGACTGATCCCTGAGGAACTCCAGTTGTCAGCTGGTGAGATCTGGATTTCTCACCTCTCCAGGATACCTTAAAGGATCTGCCTGTGAGTTAAGAGTCAAACCAGTTGAGTGCAGTTCCAGAGATGCCCAGTTTGGAGAGAGTTTTATCAGTCTCTGTTTACTGCTGTTAGCTTTGGTGCTAAAGATTCAGTTATACACATTCAAAAAGATAACTAACAGTCACCAATTCCATCCATGACATCTGCTGTGAAAGCTGTTCTGTGTAATACATTTATATAGTGTGTGTCCCCATACCTCTAAAAACACTTCTATATCCTTTGAAGTCCTGCTTTCAAATGTCTCCTGGTTCATATGCTTGTTTTATTATCCATTTCGGATATGAACTGATGCTACTGTTATTACTGTTTATGTAACCGATCTAACACGAAACCGCTCTGTGTTCTGTCCCTCATCATGATAGTAGATTTGGGCATCACATCCTTATCATAGTATGAAAAAAAATTGCAATCGCAATCTCTAACAAGGATGGACATTTACACATGCACACTTTGACACACTAACAGGCCTCCATTAAGTTTGAAAAAAGGCTTCTGATCGATTCTTGTGTTGAACTGATGAGGCTGAAGCCATTGTTACTCTTTATTGCTGTTACTGTGTACAGCTTTAGAGGCCATCCACACGGAGACACGTTTAGCTGTATACATAAAGATTTTGTATAGTATTGGCATCTTGTCCAGACGGATCTGGCGTTTTGGGAGCCTGAAACCGCTATCGTTTTAAACTGGGTCCCAGAGTGGATAAATTGGAAAACACCACCCTTGCGTTTTCGTGTGTACAGCCAATCCATATATTTACTGAAACGATGATGTCATCACCCCAGCGCACAAAGTTTATGCGTATGCGCCAATAATTTGTTGCAGAATTACAGCGCCACATACTGATTTTGGTGTGTATACTATATAGTTTTGAGTTGGTTTAGCGGTTTTGTGTATACGACGCAGTGAAAAGAAAGAAAATGACCGGATAGGGAAAGTTCTGGCTTTCTGTGGATGTGGCCTTAGAATATACCAGAACATATGCAACTACCCGTTATGGTAAGGCGCGTGACATTTCCGGACAAGGCGCACAGGGCAGTTATCCAATCTCCCTGAGTCCATGACATATTTCGGAGGGAGGTGCTTCATTGAGCAAGGAACAAAACGGAGCGTCTCTAGGAGGCAAGGCACATCGGTAAACAATGAAGGTAAAATATTTGTCAAATACTGCTTTTTTAAAAAACAAATAATTGATAGATTACACACAAAAACACAGCCAGGATCAGGAAAATAGGAGACCTTTAAAGACTATTCTGTAGCAACACTGTCTAGTCGGAGACAGTGAATCAGTTGATGTGCTTTAAACAAAACAAAAGTTTTGTTACAATTTGACTGATTTGTTTATGTCCTAATCTTAATGATGTGAAGAGGCCATTGTCATGGCCTGGTAAGAATGTTTGCATTGTTTTTTTCTATTTTATCTTGCTGTTTCATCCTGCAGTGGACACGAATGAATGGGTAAAACATGGTGTTGATAAAACAACCCTTGAATTATATGCCACAAAGAAACAGAAAGAAAAAAATGTTGTTTTCGTTCTACCTTAAACAGATGAAACTTTTATGGGAATGTGGAAACAATTAGTTTTAGGGTCGTCTTTTAGAGTAATTCCCGAATGAAACTGGCTAGCCTATTGCAGAGGATTCTAATGAGGCTATTTATGAAACCCATTGCAGAGGATTCTAATGAGGCTATTTAGGTAAGGGTTGGCGGACTTTGATCTGAATGTGGGGATTTTTACAAAAACATCTCATCATGATAGATACTCATAACTTAAAGGGCTTAATTGTGCTTAATTTGTTTGGAATAGGAATGTGGTTTCAATTAGACTGTGCATTCTGTCCACATGTTTAAACAAGGCTGTCATGGAAAATTAAGAACTAGTTTGCTTTGGAAGTGACTGTTTTTTATCAAATTTAAGAGAGTCATGAACATAAGCTAAAGAATAATTAGGCTCTAAACAGCAGCCTGGGCAAAGATGAGGAAGAGACCCAGAACATTAAAGGGGAAATTAAAAATGTATGTACTTGCTTAACAGCCTATGGATCCAGAGTTTGCATGATTATCACTCTAAAAATGCTGGTTGGGACAAAAAGTAAAAAACCTAACAGCTGGGTAAAAAATACCCCCCCAAAAAATGTTTTAATATTTGGTCCAACCATGGGCTGAAACAACCAAGCATTTCTGGATAAAACAACACAGCTTAGGTTTATTTATAACCCAACGGATGGTTTCATGTCTTTTTGACTCAAGCCTGGGTTGGAAAAAAACACTAGTTCCCTTTCTGTCGGTCTCTCGACGTTGTGTCGAGCCGACAGATGGGGTTCGTCCTTGAGAAACAATCGCTTCCGACTACTTAGAAAAGGCCAATGAAAATTGACGAATGAAATTTGCATGCCGGACTCCGCCCCCGGATATCCGGGTATAAAAGGGAGACGGCGTGCTTCATTCATTCACCTTTTGTTCTTCGGAGCCTTCGCTCATGAATTGCAGACTGCCGGTTCTACGACATGGTGCAGCGGACTGTCCCTTCCTGCGGCGACTTCCCCTGGGCGAAGACCGTGGAAGCCGCCCTCACTCCCCTCAGGGAGAGAGGTGTGTGGGTACTAAACTATCTCGACGACTGGCTCATTTTGACACACTCGCGAGACCTGTTATGTACACACAGGGACCTAGTGCTTTGGCACCTAGATCGATTGGGACCACAGGTCAACTGAGAAAAGAGCAAGCTCTCCCCTGTGCGGAGCATCCTCTTTCTTGGTATGGAACTCAACACTTCCATCCAGCACGACTGACTACAAAGCACGCTCAGTCAGTGTTGAACTGCCTGAAATATTTCAAGCAGTCAGCGGTCCCCCTGAAACAATTTCAGAGGCTCCTGGGCACATGGCATCCTCGGTGGTGGTGATACCCCTCGGGTTGATGCTCATGAGACCGCTCCAACACTGGCTACAGAGTCAAGGTCCCTGGAGAGCGTGGCACACCGGCAGCTGGCGGATGGTGATTACGCCTCTCTGCTGACGCACCCTAACCCCTTGGTTTTCAATGACCTTTCTACGGACGGGGGACCCTCTCAGGCAGGTCACGAGGCGCGTCGTGGTGATGACAGATGCCTCCCTGCAGGGTTGGGTTGCCATGTGCAACGGGCACGCAGTGTCGGGGTGATGGACGGGCCCCCGCCTGCGCAGGCATATCAATTGCCTAGAGTTCTTGGAGGTGCTACCTGCACTAAAGGGGCTACAACCTCTCGTGCAGGACAAGCACGTGCTGGTCCAGCGGACAGCACAACTGCCGTAGCGTATTTAACCGCCAGGGTGGCGTTTGCTCACGGCAACTAACACGACTCGCCCGACGCCTCTTGTGGAGTCCACAGGTGAGCAGATCCCTGCGAGCCACACATATCCCAGGCGACCTGAACCAGACAGACGATGCGCTCTCTCGTCAGTCGACGCCTCGCGGAGAGTGGCGACTCCACCCCCGCGCAGACTAGCTCATTGGGTACAGTTCGGGTGGGCTCAGGTAGACCTGTTTGCCTCCTTGGACACCACCCATTGTCGGTACTCCCGTCCGAGGCCCCCCTCGGCACGGATGCTCTAGCGCACAGCTGGCCATGGGACAAGCGGAAGTACACCTTCCCCCCAGTGAGCCTCATTGCACAGACCCTGTGCAAGTTCAGGGAAGAGGAGCATCAAGTGTACTAGTTGCGCCAGACTGGCCCAACCGGACTTGGTTCTCGGAGCTAAGGCTCTTGACGACAGCTCCCCCCTGGCCGATTCCCCTAACGAAGGACCTGCCTTCCCAGGGGAAGGGCACGTTATGGCATCCCAGGCCAGACCTCTGGAACCTCCATGTCTGGCCCCTGGAAGGGATGAGGAGATCCTGAGTGGCCCACCCCCTGCGGTGGTTAAAACCATCACTCAGGCTAGGGCCCTGGCCACTAGGCGGCTATACGCCTGTAAGTGGTGCCTCTTCTTGTCCTGGTGCTCTTCTCGGAGAGAAGACCCGCGGAGTTGCTCGATCGGGAACGTGCTGTCCCTTCCTCAAGAGAGACTGGAGAGTAACCTCTCCCCCTTCCACACTGAACATGTATGTAGCCGCTATTGCCACTCATCACGACCCAGTTGCTGGTAAGTCTCTAGGACAGCACAACCTGATCATTTGGTTCCTAAGGGGCGCGGGAAGGCTACCGCCTCATCCGCGCCCCGTACCCTCTTGCGACCTAAGTGGCAGGCGGCCTCTTGAGGCGGGGGGGCCCCCTAACCCTAACCCTTCGAGCCCCTCGGAGCTGCCGCTCTTTCTCACCTCACGATAAAGACGGCTCTCCTGATGGCGCTCACCTCCAAGAGGGTAGGGGACCTACAAGCACCCTCCGTGTCCACAGATTGCCTAGAACTCTGGCCCGGTGTTTCTCACGTTATCCTGAGACCCCGGCCCGGCTACGTGCCCAAAGTTTCCACCACTCCCCCTAGAAACCTGCAGGCGCTCCCCACTGGGGAGGAAGACCCAACCCCATCCGTGTTGTGTCCAGTACGCGCACTGCGCCTCTGCTTGGACCGCACGCAGAGCTTCAGAAGCTCTGTGCAGCTCTTTGTCTGTTTTGGAGGTCAGCAGAAGGGGAGGGCTGTCTCCAAACAGAGGCTGGTGCACTGGATTGTGGATGCCGTCACTACGGCATACCGATCTCAAGATCGCCCCTGCCCGTTAGGAGTGAGGCACACTCCTCATTGGCACTGGCTCAGGGCGCCTCTCTGGCAGACATCTGCAGAGCTGCGGTATTGGTCTATGCCCATCTCCTTCGCGAGGTTCTACAACCTACGCATGGAACAGGTGTCAGCCCACGTCCTGCAAGGCAACATGTAGGACCGGCAGCCGGTAGGGCGTACGCCTGCGAAAGCCCTTCCCCCCTTCCTTAGGTGGGTCAGCGGCTATTTCCGCCTCCCTTCTTCCCCCCACTGGGTAAAGAACAGGCATTCCATCCATCACTAAGCACCTTCCTGGGGGCAGGCTGGGCAGAGCAGCCCTGCCCCCTTAGGCCGGGGAACAGTTGAGTTATCTACCACATAGCTCTAACCGGACCTAGTGCTCCAGATGTGGTAACCCCCCCCCAGTGGGCGGTTCCGTCTGATGTATCCTCATGAATGGGTCCCACCTCGGCAACCCATGACCTCCCTAGGTGGACTCCCACCTTGCGGTTAACTCCTTCAGTCCGCACATTTTCCCATGAGTTCTCCCCTGATGGTGAGACCATGTTGGTGTCTCGACTATTCCTCCCTACGGAGGTAGTGGTCTCTGTAGCATTTTCCCCCCAGGGGGAATAATGCTTACCCAGTGGCCCTTACGGTGCCGGGTGGCTTCTTGCTGTAGAGAATCAAGGCCTCCACCCGTGACCGCTGGTGGCAGGGGCTTCCCACCTTTTCTTCAAAAGCTCTGGGACCCCCTACCTCTCAACTGGACGGTTAAAATTTCGCGCTAGCGCTCATCTGACTCGCCCAGGCCAGTCAGCGTCGCTCCGCTGGAGATTGTGACGTGGCACAGCGCTGTGGCGTTTTCCATAGGAACCCCATCTGTCGGCTCGACACAACGTCGAGAGACCGACAGAAAGGGAACGTCTTGGTTACGGATGTAACTTCCGTTCCCTGATGGAGGGAACGAGACATTGTGTCCTTCTTGCCACAACACGTGCTGCCCTCTGCAGCAGTCGTGAGAGGTCTCAGGCTCCTCAGAACAAAGGTGTATAAATGAAGCACGCCGTCTCCCTTTTATACCCGGATATCCCGGGGCGGATTCCGGCATGCAAATTTCATACGCCAATTTTCATCGGCCTTTTCTAAGTAGTCGGAAGCGATTGGTTCTCAAGGACGAACCCCATCTGTCGCCTCGACACAACGTCTCGTTCCCTCCATCAGGGAACTGAGGTTACATCCGTAACCAAGACGTTACATCCGTAACCAAGACGTTTCTCTTTATACCTTTATAGGCCACTGTAACAACAAATACAAGCCACACAGCTTATAAGAACATTTTGAATAAAGTGGCACTGTGTCTAGCAAGCTGGTTCTCTTGCTTGTTTGAGCAAGGTAATTGATACTATAATTACAGGGAATAAATGAGAGACAAGAGGTAATCACTTCTTGTCAAATTCAATTCAGAAAATACAAAAGAATAGTAGAAAAAGATAGATGGTAAGCATGGCCCGACTGGGACACACTTCAGGCCGGGAAAAGCGACATTCATCCAGGCTACCAAATTAAAAATAAACCCTATTTTTAAATGTATTATATTTGTAACCATCATGTGCTGGTAACTCTTTATTAAATTGACAGTGCACTGTTAAGAAAACAAACACTCCCTGATGTTTAAGAAGTCAACACATACTTTTAAAAGTCAGGTGTAAGAAACTTTTGTATTAGGTGACCAGTTTAAACTGTTGTTATTTTGTCATTTAGTAACATCCTCCAAAAGCTACACAAGATATACATCACAGACAACAAAATAAAAATATTGGCACCATCATTTTCAGAGATTTGCACCCAACTGACCTCAAATGTATCACGTTGCCTTTTTGAGCAATATGAAATGTTTTTATTTCTTGTAATGGTTGTGTATGAGTCTGTCAATTGTCCTCAGTGTAAAAAGATAACTCTCAGTATCATATAGTCAATGATGAACAGGTGCAAATATGCAGAAGGTGCTAAAAAAACAAAAATTGTGGAGGATCTGGAGGTATGGAATGATTTTGCGGACTATATTAAAAAGGAATTGGAAACTGTATTTGCAATTGCGTCTTCTATTTGTTTGTGTAAAAATTGTGACATAATTCAAATGCAAACCGTTCGCATTTGCATTTACGCGAACGTACAATGTCTGCCAAATTTCAAATGGAAAAGCAAAGTCTATTTGCAATTGAATTACCTCAGTCTTGCGAGTTACGTCCCTGCCATATTTACATCACAATAGCAATTCCCCATATGCTATTTCACTTCCTCTAGTGTCGCGTAGTAAGCCTGCCAAAACTCAAATGAAATCGCAAATCCCTGTGCATTTGCATTTTCACTGCCTTGTACAGAAACCTGTCAATCAATGGTGGGGGTGAGCTTATGCAATGGCTGTGTTTGTATGGGTAAGTGACGTCATTCACCGTTGCAGTGGTCACAGTCAGTCAGGGACACCAGTTGTGGCTAAAAGACATACAGCTACAGCTAAAAGCCAAAATGACAATAACAAAACAAACGAGTATCAGATACAAAGTGTAATCAAGAGAAAATTTTAACAATAAATCACAATTGCGGAACTTAGCGAGTATAATTTAAAGAAGTTCAACGGGCTCGATAAACGCATGAACACAAACAGTTTTCTGGTGATCTCAGTGAGCTACCAATAAAAGTCATATTGAAACAGTGTGGATTCATAATAAATACATTAATTTCTCAGGTTGGTGCATCACCTGATGGGCTCATTTGCCACACATCTTGTGGGAAAGGCTGTTCGGAAATTAAATGTATGTTTAAATACAGCAACAACATCCAGTAATTTGTAGATGACACTGCAGCACAAGTTTGTCTTTGTCTCGCTACGATACACAAATAAAGAGATGTAGAATTCACATACTTTTGTCATTTATTATTAACTTGTTATATGCATAATGAACAATAAGCATAATAAAGGATGCTGTTTATTCATACAAGGGTGAATATTTTTACACAAACAAATAGAAAACACAATTGCAAATGCTTTTTAATATTGTCCGCAAAATCCTTCCATATGGATGATTTTTCTTGGGACCAGTGGACAGACAAAACAAGAATCTCTTCAATAAAAAAACATGAAAAAATGACATTAATTGTTAACGTAACGTAATTTCTCATATTATCACAGCTTATTCGCTATAGTTTAGAAAATTGTAATAAAATATGACAAGAACTCAAAGTTAAGCTGTGTCAGAACAAATTCATCTTGATAATGTCAGATAACTTTGATTGAAATGGAATAGGTTGAATAGCTGTCCACTGTCAGCTATTAAATGTAAGTACACAATTGGACCAAATTTGGGCCACCAACTATCAAGCAATGCTTAATTTTGTTCAGTCTGTGGTGTAAAAAGGTCAAATTAACAGTTAAAGAAAAAATTACTTAAGCAAAACTTGGGCAGGACAATGTGTCTGAAAAAAATTGGTCCAAAAGTTTGATCTATTTTACTGGTAGTCCACTATGAAGAATCTTTGGGTATTTTGGGGTTTACTTTATTTTGCTATCCTCACTTACATAAATGTAAAACATATAAAAAATTATATCTGGTGTCTATATAAGTTTTGGTTTGACATACAGTATATACATAATTTTATGACAAAAAAATATACCAGTATGTAATCATTTTATTCATTTTACAATCACCAAACATCAAACTGTGAAACAGTTTAACAGTGTTACGCTCTCAGGCATTACGCTCTCAGGCGTCCTGTCAGTTGGTAATACCTAGAATTTCAAAATCAAGTGCAGGTGGTAGATCCTTTTCCTATCTAGCGCCTAAACTTTGGAATAGTCTTCCCTGCACTGTCCGGGAGGCAGACACACTCTGTCAGTTTAAATCTAGACTAAAGACGCATCTTTTTAATCTTGCATACACTACTCTTCCATAATATAAATCTTCTGAGGGTTTAGGCTGCATTAGTTAGATCAACCGGAACCAAAAACACAACTGATGTACTTGTTGCATCAAAGAGTACAGAACAGTACTCTACTCTCAGCCAGTCTTGTCTCATTGTTCCAAGGTTACCACAGCGAGCAGGATGCAGTTCATGGCCTGACCTGATGGTAGAGTGGAGAATGGGAAGTGGGGACCTGACAAGAGCTGAGATGATAGAGCTGGATAAAGAAGGACGCGGTCTCTTGACATGTCTTCACCACAAAACTTCAAATGTTATTAGATTATTAATGATAATCTTAAACTACAATTTATTTTATTATTAAGTTTATTTATTTTATTTAGCCTTGTTGTGCAAGTTCTCTGGAGCTTGTGCAGAGGCAGCAGCTTTTGCCAGAGGGGAACTGGAATCCCCTGGTTGGGCCTGGGTTCTCCTGAGGTTTTTTTTCTCGATTAGAGTTTTGGGTTCCTCGCCACCGTTTGCATACTGTTTTTGCACTATCTGCCTGACCGGGGGGGCTGCTTTAGAATCTTAAAGTTTTACATAATTAATATTGCATATAGGAATTTATTATCTGTTATATTTGACCTGTGCTTCTCTCTCCTTTATCCTAAATGTGTGCTCTCACTGAGCGTGTGTGTGTGTGCGTACTTGTCTGTGTACGTACGTGTGTGTGTGTGTGTGTCTCTGTGTCTGTGTCTGTGTGTGTTGGTGTGTGTGCGTGTTGTGTGTGTGGAGTGTTTTGTGTGTGGGTGTGTCTGTCTTCTGTGTTTTCAACCTTTTCTTGTTTTTGCAGGTACAACTTTGATTGTTTTGCTTGTAGTCAATGTGTCTCTTGTACAGCTGCTTTGTAACAATGAAAATTGTAAAAGCGCTATATAAATAAAGTTGAGTTGAGTTGTTAAGTATGCTTTTAGCTTGAATAACCATTATATGTCCTAATGAAACAAGTGATAAGGATATAATTAAAGTTTTCATTCATTTATTTTACTTACTGATTAAAAAGCATATGGTTTGTGTTAGAGCTGTCATAGTTCATAACTCTGGAAGTTGTTGCATATTTTATGGTTTGTCAAAAAGAGGGAATTAAATTAAAAAATAACACCATAGGAAAGCACATATTAATATCTCTTTCTTGGAATCCAGGCACCCCAAGCTATTAAGCTGTTTCTGCTCCCCTTTTCGCTTTGTTCTTGGGAAATCATGCCGAAAGACTTAATTAGGCTGAATAATAGCCAAGCATGCGTAGGAGTAATCCCTTACACTGACGGTGTGTGTTAATGGTTTTCTTGTCACTCACTGGACTTATAAGAAAACATGTTTCCTTTCAGTTCTCTGATGTGCTCTCTGCAGGTTCTTTCGCCCTCTCCATTGCTTATTTCTCTCTCTCTCTCTCTCTTTCTTTCTTTTCAGTTTAGCAAGGGATTATGATAAATCCAACCAAAATCTGACACAAACTTCTCAAATTAGAAAATACATTATTTGTTACCTCTCCCTATACTGTATTAAGTCTAATGTAATTTTCTTTGTATTTTCAGGCAAATAAAACTTTAAAATTACTTTGTATTTTTTTCTTTGCATTCCGGGATTTTTTAAAAGGCCTTTAAAAGGCGAGAAAAATTGTCAGGCAATGTTTTTATTTTCCAATTATTAAACCAATTATTATTTTCATTTCAATCTGTATCAATTTAAAGCACACACATCGTTTACATCATATTGTATCATTTATATATTATATCGTATGACATCATTGTTTTTTATTCACAATATTTTTATGCACTACAGTATTTCGAAGTGGTGAAGTGTTCTTAATTGTAACCATGTGACAATTCAATAAGAAGTATTCACCAACTTCAGGGGAGATAGCTGAATGTTTTACGCTTTTTAGAGCATTCTGCAAAATTGACCTACATCACAGGAGAGGAGACAGAGATTTTTCTGTGTGTTTTTGCTTATGTGAATGCATGTGAGAGAGAAAATAACCTTTCAGATATAAATCAATAAGTAGAGCTAGTGGAGTGGGCACAGTCATGCATTTTCATTGTGAAGCGACAGCCAGAACTAGCTAAGCATGACCTGCTAGTCAGAACTACTTACACAACAGCAAAACTGCATGAATATTAAGCATGAACCACAAGCATGCAGATCTCTTGGAATTGAGCCTCAAATATTTGACACTAAATAGCCCCCGACATCTCTTATTTGTGAAAGTCATTCTTGCAGTTTTTAAGTGCCAAGTATAAATCTTTCAAATGATAAATCAATTAATAGTTAATACAATAATAGGAATCTTCATAAATATTTAAGTGGATTTAGGGGTGATGTGTGTGAATGTGAAAAAATAAGAGTTATATCCAGACATTTCAAATGCACTGCTGCTGTTATACCGCTTTTGGGTGAAATTACTGTATGTATCATCTTCGATGCAAATGCATTTCTGAATAATTAAACATAATTGAATGATTAAATTAGCTTTTCAAAATTGTAATGTACTCTGGACTAGGTCACACCAACCAAAGATCCTGGTTATCTCATTTGTATGTCAGTACTATCATTTGTGGTGTTGCTCATTCTTCATGATACAGCCTTTTTGTGCTTGATACAGCGTGTTTGTGCTAAATGGGCAAAATGAATTTGGTCATATAACCTGTTATCATCACAGCCATTGTGATTTGGAGAACAGGAAGCTTTATTACTTTGCTTACATTGCATGCTTACCCAGAGGATAACTCAGCTCTATTCATTTAGGGATGGATGACAAACCCTGTCATATTAACTAAGTAGGGTCGCTAAATAGATCACTATTGACGCAAACAGGCCCCTTGAGACTGCTCCCACATATAGAGTGTTTATCTGTTTGATGTCTTGACATCCTTTTCTCCCACCAGGAATTAATTTTACAGAACATTACCGCCACATGGTTGTCTTTTTCATCCGCTTGGCTAGAAAGTGACACTAAAGGTGACAGTTCAATTTGCACGGAATTGATGGCTGCTATCAGCGCTTTGCCGAGTTGTTGATTTTTATTTTGCTTGCCAGTGCTGTTATGAGTTCAGCAGGACCCCTGAACCACAGTCATCTCATCTTGCTCCACAGGGATAAATCCACGTAGTTTATATGGGAATGTCAGCCTTGTGTTTATCAGGGAAATTATCCCACATTATCCCATAAAGAGATCTGTGATCTATACCTTCAATTTCTCTGTTCTTGCTGCTTGTGGGATTAATATCCCTCTGTAAAATATTCTTGCCACCATCCTCTCTTGTCACGTTTATTAGCCCTCTGTATCTTAATGACACCTCCACTGGCTTTGGTGCACATTTCCACTAGTGCATTTGACGTCGCTGCTTGCCCTTGGGTCATCTCGTTGGAATGAGCTGTTTGCTCAGTCCACTAATTAATTAATATGGTTAGCCGGGCCCTCTGATGCAAATGATAAACCTTATAAAGATGGAAGACAATTAAAGCTTCTGTGAAGGCTACACTATAAGATAATCAGTCACTTGCCACCAGAATGCTACAGTAGGTTGTTCTGCTGTTTATATTGTTCTGCATTCTAAAATGTTTTTAATTAAACTGTTTGAAGGCAATAGTTCACTTAAGAACACAAATGAGAACACTTTCATCATTCACTCACCTTCATGCTATCCTAGTTTATATATTATATATACATATATATATATATAAACTACGCTGTTTCTGTATGTCGATATAATAAGAGTGAAGAGGACCCTATATAGTATGTTTCATAAAGCACACATGCATAAATAAAATTATCTTCCCAAGTGAAACAAAGAAAAAAAATATATTTTAACTTTGAATCAAATATTGTGGCACACAGATATCTTCAAATCTCGTTGGTTCTTGCATGTCTGTTGTTCTCAGAAAAAAGATTGAAATAAGATATTAAACCTCTACAACTACAATTTAATCAAGGTTCTTATCATACAGAATCTCTGTCCTATATAATAGAATATTGTCTTCTATAAATTGATTTATGCCTGTATAGTTTATCCATTCTCTACAAAAGGAAATATGTGGAAATATAATGGGGATTATTCCGTATTGGTAGATCTTGAAGATTGTTTAATTGGGTGGAGGTTTTGTTATTTTGACTGTGGTCTCTACAGTATGTCTATGATGGTTTTGTTAGTTTTCTCATCTAAGATCTCTGCATGGGTCTGTTCTTTTTATTACTTTCTGTAAATCACAAGTAAGACCACCCTTGTGAGGTCTTACACATACTGTGTCAATACCAAGTACTGTGTAGCTGACTAAATAAATAAAACCATAACTGGATTTTTACAAATTCCTGTTCCTTCAGACATACCGCAATAGATGCTCTTCGATCAATAAATCCAGTGTTTGTGTCCTGACATTTGATGTGTTTTGCTGCTAAACACTGCCAGTTTGAATGAACAGTTAAAGAATGCAGTAC
The DNA here is from genome assembly GCF_024868665.1 of Triplophysa rosa. Classification (NCBI taxonomy): domain Eukaryota; kingdom Metazoa; phylum Chordata; class Actinopteri; order Cypriniformes; family Nemacheilidae; genus Triplophysa; species Triplophysa rosa. The sequence goes on along the minus strand of NC_079906.1, from coordinate 2,683,920 downwards.
TCTGTGCTAAGAAGCTTTTGAAATTGTAAAATAAAGTAGCTAGTGGAATTCTTTAAAGGTATACTGCCTTCACATGGAACAGACATTTTAGGCATTTTATACAATTTTCTTCATTTCATATCTATTATATTGTCTTTTTATTTTATTTCCAATTCATTTAGTTTTTAAGTGTGTGTTATTCTTTTTTATGTATATATTTACATTTAGATAAAGCTTTACTTGCTTGTCAACTACCAAGTACAGTATGCAATTTTGGTATTGTGTTGGGTCTCTTATTCATGTCCAATGAAATAATAATAATAAAAAAACAACTGAGAACCTCTGTTTTAGACTGTGTGTGTATTTGAGATGTGGAATAGGTGAGGCTAGAGTGCAGGAACACTAGGCCATTTCCGTTATCGGCAGAGACTGTAAAGGCCAAACTCAGCACTCTGTCGAAGCATGGCAAACTGCAGCCACAGCAATCTTCTGTTAATGGAATGGAAGAAAGAGAAAATACATTCTGTACATTTTTTGCCCAGCAGTTTTTTCTGTCTGAGCCTTGTCAAAATAGCCAGACCTAAATCTTGTTGGGGCAACATTTAAATCTTTAAGCAGTTGAGAGAAAGAAGGGGTGGCATGATTAATGTTTAAACAGAAAATAATGGAAAAACATTGTCTATAAAATGCAAAAACAGACTTTAGAAATTTATTTTTTTTTAAATACAGAGAATGTGGCTAAATAATATATTAGAACAATGTGTTTTATGGCTGCCTTTCTATTGTGAGGATTGAAAACATATGCAGTGAGTCACCAATGTGTAATGTAGAGTGCAGCGCTGTAATGGAATATTTTATTTGTCCTTATTATTCTAAACAAAATTACAGATTAATTTACTCTCTATTGTATTTTTTCCAGATTTGTGTTAGATAAGATAGGTGTTTTTTCTTGTCTGCTGAGGGTTTTGTAAAAGACGCAAAGTGGCACAGCAACCACCAAGAGCAGCCAATTATTAAACAATTATTTTGAATGAAAACTATCTGTACCTTGTTGAGCAAATCATTTTGACAGATTATCTTATCCAGTTCTTTAGCGGTACATCACTTTGAATTTGTCAGACAGTCTGATTTTGACCTTCAATCTGATTGTTTTGACTTTAGTTAAATATAAGTGTGTTACTTAGAAAAAGATGCTACCAGAGGCACCAGGCAGGACACTGCTTAATGTACTGTTCTTCTTGGAAGAAAGAAAACGGTATCTGTGTAGTAATCTGTTTTATTGGCCCACGATTAGACTCTTCATGGGCATCCTGTATACGTTTACCCCATACAATTTCAACCTAATCTTCTGTTTATAATAGGCTACTTTGGCACTTTTATTTCCCAGGGGTTGATTTTTATAAAAAAAATAGCAATCTGTAACTATTTTACAACTGTTTTTCACTTAAAGTGTCTTTTTCACCAAGAAATTTTTCTTATTAAAATTAAGTGTATTCAGTATGCAAAAGTCCAAGCTAACAAGTAGTTAATTGATAGCAAAGTTAACAGTGCATTCAAGCTAAGCTTGTATGCGTATGTGAATTTCCTGGGAGTCAAATCGGTCACCTTGGTGTTGCTAGAGCTATGCTCTCCAAGAATTGTACAGAAAGGTACATTACATTACATAGAAACCAGTGAGTATCAAGATTGTTTACAAAAACAAACAAAAACTAAATTCGTGACCTCCGCCATTTGAAAAAATACTAGCTGGTTTAGCTATTATATAATATAAGTAAATGATAATGGGGGGGGGGCATGTGCCAAGATATTAAAATCACATTTGTGAGGCAGTGCTAAACATTCTTTGACAATAAGCTGTTCATTACATAGTGAAAGGTTTAAAAACATGACAAAATCTAAACACACATGGGGTGCATGCCTATCACAGTTAAGATGGCTAGCAATGAACGTTGGCTATACGACAATAAACATTTAGCAGGTCTAACTGTGGTTGATTGTTTCATTCTATTTATGGCACCTAACTGTTTTTTTGGGAGAATATAGTGCTCATTAACCTTAGCTCCTTTCATAAACTGATTTACTGTATATGTTCTCCCGGAGGACAGTCATTTACACAAGAGGGAGCTGTTTAGTTACATCCACAGTTGGACACAAAGCCCAACACTGGATTTATAATATAATATATAATTTATAATCATTGAATTGTGCTTTATTGTTTATCAAGATGAAAAAAGCTAAGCTATTATAATGAGGAAATGTTATTGATGTTATGCTATAAACATTTGCATAAAGTTCCACCACAACGATCAGTGTAGTGATTCACTGTGACAAACCTATATGAATTGTTTGAATATTATTCTATCTTCTAATATCATATAAATATGCTCCCATATTGTCAGAAGTTTTAAAACTGTTTTTATATCATTCATATATTATGTAAAGTGACTTGATGTACTATTATGTCAATTACTCCAGCAACCTAATAGGCCAAATTGTAATTATTTTGTAACGCATAGCCAGGAATAGTGATTAACATTCTCCATGAACTGCATTATAAAAGGTCACTTTTCTACAAATTAACAGTTTAATTTGAAAGCAAGAATGCTCAGGTAACTGTGTGTGGGGAAAACTCCTGCAGCCAGACATATCCCTTTCACTCAAAGATGTCTAACCAATAGTGGCAATACATTGCCCCTATCATTACTGTTAAAAAAAACTATTCCATTAGAGTCTTATTCATGCATTAGCTGTGTTGTTTAAGAGGCATTTTGTGAGAAAATGGTGAAAGCTGAAGCTGTGTAGCTATGTAGCGCAAGATCAGACTCAGAGCTAGTTAGAAGACAATGCAGAATTAAGATCTGATTTGTCTGTTTAGAGTAATGCAAAAAGAAACAAATTGGAGAGGCACAGTTTGGAGAGTCAGTCAATTATGGTTCCCTAACAGTTGTTGTCAGGTCCCCTAAGTAGTGTCGGTGCACTTTTTGATTCATTTCAAAAACACACAATACGGCATTTAGATTTAAGCCCGAGTACACACATTACTAGACAGGTAATGAGGACAATGTAACAAGTAGCCTATTTACAAATAATATGCAGCTGAAATGTAGGACTGTATTTTTAAAAATCTAATCATATCAGAAAGATATCAGTCCAGCCTCTTAACAATAAGTAGTCATATTTTGTTATGTGACTATGGATGTTTAGTCATCACTATTCCATTCATCAGTATTATACTGTCAGCCATTATTTTCAGTTTCAATTGAACAGGAAAAGTAAAGAAATCTCAAAAACACTTGTTACACAGAAACATGCTTTTTCTTATTGTACAGTATGGTGTAATTCCAGCTAAAGGGGACCTGCTAACCAGCAAATTTTGGCCAAATTAATGGATTGCAGACGTTTGTGTTGGTCTGAACAGATGTAATAACAGTCACTGATTAAATTTTTTTTGCCTCAATTTGTGCTTTATCTAGCTCAAAAAGTCTCATAAATTCTGCATCATTAATGAGAAGCAAGCACTTCTGCAGTTCCTCAGACTAAAGAGGGGTTTTGGTAAGTAATGGACTTGGCTGGAAATGGCTTGAACAAAACCTTGTGACATACTTCCAACTTGAAATCTTACAGCTCATTAGTTTTGTTATACGTGTTTACAATGAGCTGTTGCTGCTGAAGTGTCTGATTTTTAAGTCCATACATTTTTTTGTTAAAAAGTAGTTTCAGATTAAATGCCACAAAATTTTGCAGTTAATGTATTTATTTTATTCGACATTAAGTCTGTTCTTTATTTTACAATTTTCACTGTCCAATGTGAAAGAACATCTAATTTACTTAAAACACACATAGAACATTTAAAAATCATTGTATGATGTAATTTTATCGTCGTTGAACATGTATGAAATATCATTAATGAATGAGACACACCGTTAAGGACAGCCATATGGACTACTGCATGGTGCATACATGTGCTTTATTATTCAGGAGTTGAGTATACTGTTTGTAAAAATATTAAAAGGTAAATTTAGGCTCATTTTAGATCTGTCACAAAAGGCCACATTAAAGCCTGTTTATGTCACAAACAGGATTTACTGTTTTAAAAAAGTGACAGCCTAAAAAATTGAAATAATCTGCCATGATCTCTGCATTAAAACCCATAGTTGTGCAAGCCCATTGGTGATACCTTGTTAAAAAAGTATGTCTTTGTGCATGATGGACTCGTGGGGTGTTTTGTGGTCTGCTGACAACATTTACATTTACATTTACGCATTTGGCAGACGCTTTTATCCAAAGCGACTTACATTGCATATACTACATTTGTTTCTGAGTTTGTGAAATCCCTGGTATCGAACCCATGAACAGCATGTGGTTGTTATTTGTAAGGTGAAGGTATGCCACTTTGTTTCAGGTGTGACTGGGAGCTACCGGTACTTGCCTGTGATTAAGCAGTGTAATGCTTTGCTTAACTTACTGTATAACACAGGGAACACTGGATCTAATAACACATTATATTAAATGGTAAAATATAGTGATAGGTAACACAGACATGTAACAAATGCAATTTAGTGTTGTAGTTTTAGACATTTTTTAACTACACACTTTAACTATAAGAACTCAAAGTAAGTATCTGAAACAAAGTTGATGCCAATGAAACATAATTGATGAGCTATATAAGCACGGGTTTTATACAGTATACTGTAAGAAATAAAACATCTGGATTGGATGGTGATCTGCACCAAAGGAATGTCCTGTAATGGGGGTCAGACAGCACTAACTCTACCTTTTCCTCATAAAACACCCTGATTAGCATGAGTTTTACAGTCTGATCTTTTTTTGGCCTCCTGCACAATTTTCAGGTTGTCCATTTATTAGTTTCAATGGTTAGCCAGGTTAATTAGTATGTAAGCCAGCTGAGAAGTTCAAAAGCAGAGTCAATAAAATGACAGATATCAATGGTCTAGCACCTGAACCAATAACAATAGTCTTTAGTACAGCTCTGTCCCTAGGCAGAATGGATGATCTATCACCATTAAAGTCGCCTTCTGAATCTCTTTGCTGGGTCACTGCATCTTGCATCACTTACAGTATTTGCTGAGCCAAATGCTCTGAGGTTTGGGCATCAGCCAATGTCTTATACATTCCAGTAATTCATTCACCCTAAACCACTTGAAATGTGTTTCCTCTTCTACCTTGTCATTGTCGTCTTTCTTTCTTTCTTTCTTTCTTTCTTTCTTTCTTTCTTTCTTTCTTTCTTTCTTTCTTTCTTTCTTTCTTTCTTTCTTTCTTTCTTTCTTTCTTTCTTTCGGTAAGGAGATTGAAGGACCGTAATTTAATTGCATGTCTTGCTGTTTTTCATACTGAATGGGTAGAAAGCCAATAAGCAATGTCTTGAGCCCCCTTGGAGAAAGGTGGAGACCCCCGGCATGAAATGCGTTCTGATGTTGCTACCCTGGAAACGGTCCATTATTTTAAAAAAGCCATTTCAGTTATATCATGTCATAAATAAACTTATGGCAAGAACAAAGTATATGTGTCTAAATTGATTCAAACTGGTCAGCAGCGTGATTTCAATCCAAAAATAAATAAAAGTTTTATTTACTATGAGCAGGTTTGAGCTCATATAACGTTTTTATTGCATTTATGTACAAAATGTATCCAATAATTTAGATGTTTACCAAAATGAATATGTAAAACAATTCAGTTTTTTGCTAGATAAACAATTATTTTATGTGAAACACCATTTTACATATATTTTTTGTAAAACACCATTGTTGAGACATTTAAATGTTTTCTTGATAAAAAAAATCTTTAAATATGTTTACAAACCTTGTTTCCTTTTTAGCACTTTTTCATTGGTTAAATGTAACTTTTAACTAGGTATGTTTTATTTTCTGGAACAGTTTTCTTATTAGGGCATGTTTTTAAAGATTATGGATGGGAAAAGAAATTATCTAAGATTTGAGACTCTGTTTTAATCCATCTTCAAAGCAAGTTTCTACTTCTGTAAAAAATATTGCAGACTTTAATACTGCTGGTGCAACTCCCTCCATATTCCCTTTGATTCATGACCCTTTAAAGTAATAATAGTACAATTGTTAAAATATAAAATATGTTTGAGAAGGGCAAGACAATCATACTTAAATTTAACATATAAAAAATATACCATGCTATTGTGTTATTATACCATGTTAAATGTACTAATACACTCAAAAAAATGAACTGTCGCTGCTGTTAGTTTTACTTAATCCTTGTTCACAGTACATAAAGAATGCAAGTAACTGAATTAACGTAAGTTAACTATGTTATTTATACTAAAAATTTAGATCTGTCAGTTTTACTTAACAAGAACACATTCTCACTCCCGACTCGTCACATATTTACACTCGGTCAGCGCCCTTCAGCGTCACTTTTGAACGCGCAGGGTACTCCTTTGGTGTCGTTTTTCGACGTGAAGGGGACGCGAATTTCACCGTCATTATGAAAATGTATATTAGATATAATTTGCAATGATGATGTTTCGGGGTTTAATTTAAGTTTAATGACCAGGATAATTGTGTTTACATGACACCATTACAGTTTGAGCAAGTAATGTTACAGTTTATTTATCGTAATATAAAACACATAATAGAAGCAGTCACAATGTCGTTCAAAAATACTGATATTCCAAGGGTACCAACGCGAAACAATCGATTTGTATGAGGAACAGATGCGAAAGCGATCACCGCCCGTGGTAAATCTCAAATCCAGTGAAGAACGACATTCAAAATTTGCCGCCAGAGGAAGTTACGTCAGCTTCGATGCCATTGGCTGTCCCGTATCTCATGACCGATCGCGTCATTTCGTTGGCTTTGAACGTGAAATGGTATTGGCTCCCGCAACCGACTGCATCTAGATTTTCCAGTTTATCTTTAAATGGGTGCTGACCTCATGCATTCACGGACACGCACGGCATCTTCATGTAAAGTTATCATACGGCTTTGGTGCAAAAAAGCCTTCGAAACGAGTTGTTTGTTATATTTTGTAATGCTTTTCATCAGTTTGTGCAATAAATACCTGTGACTGTACTTTTATTCGCATGCTGTGTTTTATATGGCTGAGAAGTGGTTAGGGTTAGGTTTAGGGTGAGGGTGAGGTTGGGGTTAGGTGCTACAAAATATTAAAACCATAAATAATTATGAAATGCTAAGAATTGCACGCATCTCGGTCTGGAGCATTTAGAAAACAGCAACGCAGTTCCCTGTTAGTCGAAAAATGACGCCAAAGGGGTACCCTGCGCGTTCAAAAGTGACGCCGTGGGGCGCTGACCGAGAGTAAATATGTGACGAATCGGGAGCAACTTAACATTGCTGAGTACTGAGTAGAACGCAAAACTATAATATTGGACCTATTGTTGAGTTTACTTAATATAAACAAGTTAATTCAACATGACTTGTTGAGGGGGATTTTCAGTTCCCAGCATGCTCTGAGCAAGACTGCATTTAGGCAGTAAATTTTGAAATTTAGTGTTATTTTAAGGGTTTTTCAGTAAAGAAAAAAGACTTCTTTGTGCTTCATGTTCATTTATCTTTGAGGTTTAAAAGAGTTTGTTGTATTTTTTAGTTTGAGGGTTGCCATTGTTTTGAAGAGTGGTACATATGCTTAGGCTGTGAGAGGTTTATGCGCGCCCATGATGTCTATTGCATCATTCAATGAGCTTTAACTGTGCTAATGCCAGTACTGAGATGCCTCTCATCCAGGGGCGTAGCCAGAACTTTTTTTTAGAGGTGGCCAGGTAAGACCCAGTGATTTTATTAGGGTGACCAAAAAATCCTTACAGACAGAAATTCTTTAACTTCTACTGTAATTAACACCAATTCTTCATTACACATAGTTTGCTGGTCAAAAACACACACAAAGAACGTAAAGTAAACAATTTATTTATAATGCTTTCATGTGCTAAAATTATTTTAAAATAATTTGCTAGCTATCATTTGCAGTAAGTTAGCATTTTTTAGAGAAAATAAACATTGCAGTACCCCAATTTAAACTTTTGCGAAAATATAATGAATGAATGAAATCCAGTTAAACAAGACTGATTTTACTGACCTGGGGCCAGCTGTGCGTAAGTTACAACTTAGCCTACTGTAGTTTTGACTTAAACGGGCACTAAGTTACAACTTAAGCACTACAAAATATTTTTGAGTTGCACCATTCAACTTAGTTGAAGCAAATGTTATGTATAAACTAAATATTTATGGAAGCCTCCTATCAGGAATAACTGTAGGAATAAAATTGCATACTCTCTGAACTAACGGAATAAGCTCATGTTTCACTCAACATTCTTCAATGATTTACACACATGATAATGCTGACATTTACAGTCACTTACCTTTTAAAATAGAGAACATTGTGTGATGACATTTAATTTTTGACTGCTCTAACACGAACCGTCCTAGCGCGCCTCCGTGTGTGTATATCTGCCTGTGTTGTGCACGTCAAAATGAAATAATCTTCTTTTTATTTAATTGGCGGTTGGCAGTAAAATGAAATCACCCATATTGCATGTCATTTATTTTTGCATTAAGTAGGCTGTATTGTTTTAAACAGCATTTGTTTATTAAATTTACTTTTAAATATGTTATTCATGAAAGGTAGTATTCTATATACCGATTTTACCGTTATTATGTGAGGTAAAATAAGTTTAAATCAAGAATGTTTTGATTTTGAATTTCAACACAGCTTTTTCTCACGAATTTCAAGGCTGCTATTGGACTGTTGAAGGAAAAGGTCATATTATGCGACTACGCATTACTTTACGGAGAGCTTATGATAGCTACGTTCTGCCTTAAGACCAAATGGTGCAACCGAATAACATACAGATTACAGATTTAGTTACAAACTAGCTAGTAGTAGTTACTAAGCCTCTAGTGTGGACTTTACGTTCACGTTTAAGAAAGAACTTACGAATGGCTGGTGCAACCCTACCCTGATCCTTCTGCTCGCGATGCGATGAACTTCCATGGTACACAGACAGTACACTGTCACGAAGCGAAGAGGTTAGCAGCTGTTCAGATAATAGCGCTCCGACTGTTTGCGTCAGTGCGTCAGCGTATGACATCATATTAACGCGAGAGTAATGTCCTCGCATTACTTTCAGTGCATACGCTAAATGATCTGCGCAGTACTCCGTAAACTCCGACACGCATCTTAAAACTGCTTCGCACAACAGAGGTGGCCAGATAGGTGGCCATCCATCATTCAGGGGTAGCCGTTGCCACCCATGGCCACCATGTAGCTACGCCCCTGCTCTCATTTGATTTGCTCATTGTGTTTTGACTTACATGCAGTAAGTCTGTATATAATTTATGTATGACAACAAAAAGTACCATTGAGAAGGATAAATATTGAGTTTAATTAACTTAAAATTACTGGTACAATTGGAATGGTTTGGATTTACTGAAAAAAGTTGAAAAATTCATTTTGTTCATACAACTAAAGTGTCATTTGTTCAAATTACTTAATATTGTTGCGTGGAACCACTCGATGCAGCTTTTTAAAGCAAATTCAACAAATCATTTTTTTGAGTGTAGAAATTCAGAATTTCCAGCAATCAATGTTCAGTGCTTTTTTCATAACTTATTTCTTAAAGGTTCAGTGCTTTCCTTTCTTGTCAACTCAAATGGTAAATATATTACCACATGTTAAACTTGAGGATACTACATAATGTGTTGTTTTTTTGTTCATAATACATTGGGATGTTTTGCCAGTATTTTTGGCAATGTCAAATGATATTTTGAATATAAACTGTACTGCAAAACATAAAACATACACTGGAGAAACGTATATTCTTTATTTAAACTTACAATCAAACTTAACACTGTTAATAACCCTAAAAACAGGCAGGATCTAAAAGCTATCATTCATAACCTTTACAAATCCAAGTTAATACCAATGTATTTAAAGAGCAGAGAAGAGTGTCTTAGTCTAGCATTTAACATTATGTGATGTAGTGTCTGACCATATACAAAAGGCTACTAAACAAAAGTTTGGAAACACTTACTTATTCTTTGTATATATTTTTACACCTTTTTGAATAATAGTAAACTCATCAAAACCATGAAATAACCCAATTGTAACTGTGGGAATTATGTTGTGACTAAAAGCATCTACAATAATCAGTGAAAACGGTTATATTTAAGAATCTTCATAGTGGCCACCTGTTGACTAAAATTTGCAAAATTGTTATTCTTTGGTCTAAGTAATCTATTTCAAAAATATTTTTATTAACATTTTATTAATGAATGAAATTAATATGTTGGCACAATTATATTTTTGTCTACAAACATAATATCAAAGATTTAAGCATAAATCTTCAGATTAAAACATTTTTAAGATCTTTAGAAATACTTTATCTTAGTGTTTCCAAATTTCTGACTGTATAAAGCCACACAATATGAACTTCGACAACAGGCCCAGTTTTAGAGACAGAGTTTATCTTAAGCCAGGACTATGCCTTAGTTAAATTGGGATATTTAAGTCCCAATTTAAGATACGAAAGAAAGCAAAAGAAAATAAATCTAATATTATTTTACAAATATAGCAAAACAATGCTACACTGTGAAAAAGAATTTTCGGTTTTAGTTGTTTCAACTTATTTTTATTTGTAGACACAACAATTTTTTTTATAAATTGTTGAGACAACAAGAAAATGTAAGTGTCTTGGTTCTCAAGTAGGGTGAAAGTTGAATTAACGAGCACAATTGTTGTTTAAACTAAAAAATGCTTCTTGAAACAACTGCATCATATTTTCGTGGGTTTTTACTGCAAGTATGGCGAGATTGAAGCAGATCAAAGATCTCCTGCACATCTCTCAATTTCCCGCCTTGGTGACCCTGACAGACATTCTTCTGTCTGCATTAACGGTGAGTTTTTAATTAGTATTATTTCACAATGGTTTTAATTATATTGTAAACCAATCTTACCACCCCGCGCGTTTACTTGGCTAGCTTGGCGTGTTTGCTCAGCTCAGTCAGCCAAAATGTTTATGATGGCCAATCAAATCAAAGAAGGCGGGAGTTGCTGTTTACAGAACTTTGAGGAGATTCTGTAAGCAGCAACTCCCGCCTTATGTTAAATGTTTAAAATGGGGGTTTGGGGAATCACGCTCTCAATCAGTCTCCCCTACATTTCGAGAGAACACCGAATCGCTTTTTATCGTATCCCTCGATAAAGAGCAATGGCTATTCATCTGTAACTCGCAATACATGGGCCAGAAATGGCAGGAAAACAATACTGATAAAACAAATCAAAAAATACAATCCAACTTACATATGCTTGTTGTAACTCGCACTCAAGGACTTTTACCTTGCATGAGTGAAATCGCTGCCCGGTGGCTTTGAATCCATGACCGCCTAGTGCCACGGCTTGCCTACAGGGACTTCGGATTCATCAGAACCACCTGACGACATAAAATGGATTCTATATTTAAACCATGAACATTTCTATCGTAAAACACATTAAATGCGTTGCTAATTACATCGTATGTAAAACACATTAAATGCGTTGCTAATTACATCGTACGATAGAAATGTTCAGCAACATCCATGAATACCCAGTGAAGCATTTAGGCTTAGTATGGATTCAAAGCCACCGGGCAGCTATTTCACTATATTTAACAAAATGTCTAAATGTAATTTAATTGATTTCTCCTTTCCAAAGCGCTCCGGACCTGTGCTCCCTAGCCAGAGCCGTTGAGAGAGAGTTCCAACACATTTTGATCTCGCCGCCACGCAGTCACATGATTCATCTCTCAATAGTACCAAAGTGTTAGCCAGCAAATTCGTTGTTGGACCTCAAGTATTTCTAAATTCCTGTATTTATCTTTGGTCATTAGTAAGTTTTTAGGCTTAAAAAATGACTTTAGTTAATTATTGTTATTATTATTTAGCAGAAAATAGACCCTCTGTTCTATAGATTCTGGATGACAGTTAAATGAAGAGGACATGCACTCTCTGCTCTCGTAGTTCATCAAATCATTGTATAATAACAAGTCATTATACACCAAAGTCACTACAACAGGTTGTGTCCCTTACCTTGTTTTTATGCTGACTGAAGGCAAATTGACTTGAAAAATCATTTAGACACAGTGTGTTACTCTGTCTTTCTCATTTTAATTTTGTAATTGTTTTTGAGTTTGGCATTTTGTTTTTTAGATTGTTGCTGAATTCAGCCAGCTGATGTCCGCTGACCTCATGAGGTCCTTTTTTACTGTATAGTGGCCTAGATGTACTTTTGCCAAACAAAATCCTACCGTAGCTTGATGCTAATGTAAGTATTTTTTTGTTAACCAATAAGATTTCTTTATTTGGCATTCACACAATACTCTGTTTAAAATATTAATTTTTTTGCAATGTTCTTGTGTATTGTGTGTTCATTCATTGTCATTTCACGACTCATTTCAGGACTCACACCAGAACTGCTTTTTTGTTGGGCATTCCTCCAGTTTTTTACAGTTTTGTGAGGTATGTTTAAAAATACATTACAGAGGTCACTCTTTAAAGTAAGGAAGTTGTAGAAATTACATCATAATAGGCACACCTGAAAACTAGTTGCTTTGAATCAAAAATAGGAGACTGTCGAGTGTCTGAAAGCGCTTGCCTGTCTTACATCAATATCTGAGTGCTTACTAAATTTACTAATTTCAATATTTTCAGCCAACAGATAAAATTGAAGATTTTCTAAGAGGCATTCACATGGACATTTTGATTGTAAGTGAGGAGCTACGCGAAGACGTCTTCCAAAAGGAAATAATTGAAATCTTGCCAATTCTTGAGGCTTTTGGACTCCTGATGGGTTTACTTTATGCTGTGAACATTGACTACCCCAAACACATTAAGTAAGCCTTTGAGGCTATGCAAAAACACATAATGAACATTGGTGGTAGCAGCTGGTCTTCATGTGTGCATGGTCTCTGCACAAGTTGCTACCTAAAAAGTAGCTTTTTTAAGAGAAGCTTCATGGTTTTGTATACCATTTGCAAATGTTGTAATGTTGGGTCAAGTTTGTTTTTACACATCTCATGTGAACAAGTTTATTTAAATAGACAAATAGACACAATCTCCTAAGAGTATTACATGTTGTAATTCATATTTTAATACAGTTTGATGTGCTAGTTTTTCTTCACTGTAAAAAAAACTAAAACTTTGAAGTGAAACCAAATTGACTTTACAAGGCAATTGAAATGGAAAGTAAACAGTAAAATAAGTTTGTTATGTAATATAATAGTAAAATATCAGATTGAAATGACTGAAATGACAAAAATGTTGTTTAATATTTAAAGTCAAGTAATGTATGCAATGTATTATTTCCACTTGACATATAGCGAATTGTTTGTTTGCAAAAAATCTATTAAAATGTTAATGGAAAAATGTTGTGCCGACCAAGTTAACACAATGCAAAAATGTTTGTCATCTTAACAAAAAAATTTAAGGCAGCGGGGTAACAAATGTGCTTAAGTTGACTCAACTCATTGATAAGTTAAAATAACAAATACATTTAAGTGAGTGAGTGAAGTGAAAGTGACCTATTAGTCAGATATGGTGACCCATACCCGAAATATGACCTCTGCTTTTAACCCATCCAGAGAGTAGTGAACACACGCACAGCAAGTCGTGAACACACGTACACCCGGAGCAGTGGGCAGCTATCACTGCAGCGCCCGGGGAGCAAGTAGGGGTAAGGATATGGAGTTTAAATAGACCCAAAACTCACGCGCATGGAATCCGCACGCAAACGCGCATAATGATAACCACACGCGGAAAGCTGCTCCGCGACGGCGCATTTAAACTCCGCGAGCGAGCAGAACAGTATCCGCAAGTGGAAAAGAATCCTCGCGCAGGCGCATTTCTGCTCCGCGAGCAAAAACTCAGTAAGCGAGCAGAGGCTTTGACGAGCGCGCGCGCGATTCTCTCTATGCTCTCGCAACTGCTCAACACTTGCTCGCTCGTTGAGTTGACTTCTGAGACTTTGGTGGCGGGAGAGAGAGACTTTTACTTTAAAGCAGCATTGAAATTTAAGACAAGATAAAATAAATCACTTTTGTGGCAATACTTAAATATCCTCCCACTCAAAACCACCACACTATTATGTTCTCATGGAGGCCCACAGATAAATCTCCACTGTCAGCACTGATTCACAACACCATATTAAATTCTATTAGGTCAATTAAACTTAGCAGCTCAGTTTACAAGTGAGCACTCTTAATGTTCCTCCTACACTCCTGCGGCACAAAAATATTTTGGACTATTGGGCTAAATGAACAGAAGTCTGAAAATTCCCAGAAAAATCATTTCTGAGCTTTAAAACTACACTGTATAAATTGAACTTGCACAATATTCTATCAACAAAAACAAAGACACATGTCAATGCCATTTAGCACATACTCAGTGAAATTAGTGTAAACATATTGCTAACAAAATTGTTATGTTGACTGCACTAAGACACTCAATCAGAATCAGAATCAGAAAGAGCTTTATTGCCAAGTGTGCTTGGACACACAAGGAATTTGTCTTAGTGACAGAAGCTTCCAGTGCACATACAGGTTAAAAAAGTGACAAGGCACAGGTAACAAAATGTAAATATATATATATATATGTGAAAAAGGACAATATTAGACAATATTAGGACAATAGGCAGTAATATTGGATGTACAGATGTGCTATATACAGATTATACTGGTATATACAAATTATGCAGGGGAATGTGGATAGCTGAATATTATAACAACATATGTATAATAAATATGAGTATATAGTTGTGTATTGCACGTGTTTTTATTGCACAGTAGAACATTTAACTGTTCAAGAGGTAGATGGCCTGAGGGAAGAAACTTTTCCTATTTCTGACTGTTTTGGTGCTCAGTGCTCTGTAGCGCCAACCAGACAGCAGCAGTGTTAGAAAAACATTTGTGAAAAACGTTTGAAAAACATGTCCAAATGTTTTGTACAACTTTCTTCTGTTCGATTGGCTGGGCTTTTGTTGAGCTACAGCTATTTACAAAATTTTGCTTGTAATGGATAATATTTTAAATTCAAAATTATTTTTTACTTTGGCTCAACTTTTATGTTTAAAGCATCAGGTCTGTTTTCAAATTCAGTGTTTTGTCACATATTGCACGTTTGAAAACTAAGAAGGGTCAAAATACTTTTGGGCACCATTGTAAAATAGTAGCCTACAGGATTATCAATAATAAATGACACTATTCTGCTACATTTTAAGACTCCTAACTACATTAATCTTTGTTGTGATATACGCAAATATAGCAAATAAGTAAAGGGTGACAGTACAAGTTACGTATGCAACCCCATTGTGACAGGCATCTGTGATTTCACATGCTTTGTCAAATTTACAGTTGTGGTATTGAATGACATGGTGGCGGACGTAATGTGAGTCACAGTCAAGGTTAATTCTGTGCATGCTTTCCCACTCTCTCTGCATGTTTACGGCCTCTCTCTTGGAAAAGAGGTGTGACCAGATCTAAATACTCGTTGTAATGGGTACAGATAAGTGCTACAATACTACCGTAGCTCAAGCCTGATGGGAAAAACACATGGAAATGGAGGTTCACTTTCCCAGGGAGCTCAGCAGAAGATCTGTGGTCTGAGCACAAAAAATCCCATTGTTATTTGCTATTAAACCAATAACAATTTACAGTTGAAATTTACTTGAGTGGCAAATGTTCAGTCTAACGAACAGTAGAAAAATGGTAAAAAAGCATTGACCAAACCTTATGCTTATATAAATCTACTGTTTGGAACATTGGTGATGTCAGTAATTGCAAATAATTTACAGACCTGATGAAAGAGGAACTCATATTTTAATTAAGAAAAATTAACCAAGATCTGTTTGAGAGATGAAGAACACTCTTTAGGAGGCAGGTGCAGATGTGTCTATGGCCATGTTTCCATCCATGGCTTTTTTTGCGAAAGAAGGTTTAGACTTGAAAATGTTTAGCAAGATATAGCTGATGGAAATGCCATTTGTCGATAAAATTTCTCACATGTCGACACAATCTTTTTCCGTTTATTTTTAGAGCATCAAATCCATATCAATAATTCAAATGTTGCAAAATCAGAAAAACTGATTTTAACATAAATAAATGTGTCACATGACAGAATTCACCTATACACGCAGGGTCCGTGTTCGTGATGTTGCTCCAGTTAAAGCACCGATTCTAAATCATCGCATTAATGCACTGCATGCTCGGATGAGGAAAATAGTGACTTGAAAATTTGGAGCTCAACAAAAATGAGTGGGACTGAAATTCCAACTCTGACCATATGAAAGGTAAAATAAAATACATATATGAATAAATAAAAATATTGTCATAAAATATTAGGTTAGGCTAAACTACACTCCAGATTGAACCTTTGGAGTTCGAAAAATAACTTTAAAGTTCAAATATGAACTTGTAATTATCAAAAAGGTTAAAAGTTGAACTTATAACTTCTATAAGTAACCCTTTGTTATTTGGTATACTGTTAGAAGTTATTTTAAGAACCTCTATTGTGGCAAAAGGATTCAAATTAGAACCTGGCCTGTTACCAAGGTTCCTTTTTTTAACCTTTTCTAAGATGGACTTGGACTATATGGAGTAGATTTTCTGCTGTATTGTTGTTGCTGCTATTATAATTCTTATTAATATCATTTTATTATCATAGCCTTTTTTAGCCTACTTTAGTTAACATTAGTTATATATAAAGATTAATATATAAAGAATAAAACAATAAACATCATTGAAAAACCCCATGAAAAACACAGAGAAAAACATCTCCAATCATTTTAACTTATTTCAAAAATCTAAAATGACATAGACTTATGATTTCAAGACCCATTGCTACTACATTCAAGCAAAATCGGAATGCTTCTTTCCATATACTTTGAAATAACATCGGAAACTGCGCTCATGGTTGGGCCTACAGTATGAACTCAGGACAGATCAATCAAGCCTTAGGGCAGGGAAACACGTCTCATCCAAAATGCTTGCAGTAAGATTAGCGAGGAGCTAATTTATGCGAAACGTTAAGAGACTGTAAAGTATTTGACTGGAACGCTCTGAGGTTGGAAGTGGGGTGTATGGAGCGAAAATTGTGCCAAAACTTAACAAACAAATCCAGCGTTTTGCAAACAAACGCAACCTTTTTTGCAAAAGAAACTAAACTCTGAAACAAACAGAAAGCGTTTTACAAATACATAATGCAATTCGAGAGAAAATGCAAAGGTGTAACATATATATGTACCGTGTTTAAGTCTCACCATTTTATGAGATTCTCTCAGCTTGATTTTCTCACAAATGTGACGTCCAGATTTTCTCACAAATGTGATCGTACAGATTTTCTCACAAATGTGACCGTGCAGATTTTCTCACAAATGTGACGTCCAGATTTTCTCACAAATGTGATCGTGCAGATTTTCTCACAAATGTGATTCGTGCAGATTTTCTCACAAATGTTACCGTTTAGATTTTTGCAGTTATGCAACTTCTCCCAAAACAGCAGATAGTTCAATTGTTTGACTTACATTTATATTACAGTTTTTTTGTGCTGGTTTATTTTATTGTAAAAAATTGTCCAATTAGCTTGAAATGGCCAAAAAAATAGCAGCATTCATTTGAAACCTAAATAGGCTAATTGTCAGGATCCTGTCCAGTGTTTTCGAGCATTGTACCATGTACCATGTACCAGAGACAGTACCATGTCTTGTGTGGGGGTACGTGGCAGTTTGTTTTGACATTGCGCCGTGTGTCCTCCTGTCTCTTGCCTTGGCCCCGCCCCCCTTGTTTCCCGGTAATCTCCCCGTTAGTGTTTATCCCCGTCACCTAGCCGTCACCCTCCCTGCGTCATCATCCCTTGTTAGTGTTCCCCTTTATAAGACCAGTGAATTCCTCGTCCTGTATCAGATCATTGTTGTATTTGCCGTTCCTTGTCTTGCCCTGCGGTACCCTCATCTGGAACTTTGTCCTTGCTGTGATTCTGCCCTGTCGTATTTCGTGAAGTATACGTTTTTGTTTCTTTTTGAGTCCTTGAGTTTATTCCCTTGTGGGAAGTGTTCTGTTTGTTTTATTATTAAGAATTCCTGTTTTGCCCCATTGTGTGTTTTCTGTTTACGTTTAATAAAAGTATTTTTTGGTTATTTAGTTGTCTGCGTCTGGGTTCTCTGTCCGCAACCCTAACACTAATGGCAACCAAACAATGTAGACGACTGACTGAATCAACTGCCACGACGATTTATTTGCTTTTTCATCTTTTATAGCCTAGAAAACTCTCTACTTTAATGCCATAGTGTTTAGACACAATGTTAAATACTTTTTATTTATGAGTTGCTATGGATAAAAATCAAACATATCTTTCATGCAACTTTCATGCAGAAAAATCACTAAAAACCGAGTCGCATCTCAGAAAGAGCGCAAAATGCCATACTGAAATCTTATTAAAAAAATGACATAAACCAGGCCCGGTTCCTGCCAGGTGCAGAAGGGTGGACTAGGAGATATCCTGGGTGGGCATATACCCCAACCACACAGACAGTATAGCTGCAGACAAAATTAAGAGTCCATTTAAAAAGTATTTTCCTTTTTTTCTGATAAAAATGTGTTTTGGTAAAATTATCATTTTTGTTTATTTCTGTGATCTTCTGACAACATTTCTCCCAAATTTCATACAATTTCTTTTTATTTATTTGGAGAAAATGAACTGGAGAAACAGAAAATATGATCTGTATTTTTAAAACAGAAACACAGCAAAAAACAAGTTCATATTTAGTTTTAAGCAACACAAAACTAATGTTTGTATACGTTAGAAAATGTAAAAAAAATGTTTTATGAAATAAGCCAGATTTTTTCAAATTAGTTTATTATCATGCTCTCATGAATTTGTTGGAATTCAACAAACACTGCAGTATATGACTGCAATACATGCAGGATTTAAATGATTTATGATTTTATAAATATAAAAAAAGGCATTCATTACAGAAGACTGCGAGTTTAAAACAAAAAAATTATTGTTGATTATTGCCTCTTATATAGTAATTGTGTATAAATTATATAGTAATTTTGTTGATGTTTTACACATTAAATAAAGCGGTTATGTAAACTAGACATAAATAGAAGCCTACAAAAGAAAGCGGGCTAAGAACATTCCCCATCACTGAACAATCACTGATTTCGGTTTAATTTCGTTTAATGAATTGAATGAATTAATCTTATTACACTGCACAATGAACTTTACATCGTGTCTGCTGTTTTTTATGTGGTATCGTGAGCGCGCATCGTGCCTAAACTAAACTATTTTGCACATTATTTAGCTACCACCTGCAGTGTGGATTGGGGTGTTTGAGATGGAGAGACACAGATTTATTTCTGAAGCGGGAGCTTCGGAAGATGGAGCTTTCAGTCATTACTTTAAGTCAATAGGTTAAAATCTAGCCTATATATTGCAAGCAAATAATAGCTGTTTGTTAACAGCACAAAATAAGACCGCAAAAATGGATAAATGAATCTGATTTTACTGCACAATTAATTTTACATGCTTAATTTTACATAAGTGCAGTGCGTATAAAATTCATTTTGCTTCCAGTATTTTGCTTCCACCTGTAGCATGCTTCAAACTAAAGCCAGAGCAGTGAAGTGAAGAGTGACGTTGCTTTCAGCCAATAGAAAATACAACAATTTTTGGTGTTTTTTTTTATTCTCATTGGGTGGGCAAGACACGTTTAGGTGGGTTCAGCCCACCCCTGCCCATGCCGATGCCGGCCCTTGATATAAACACAAAATTATGTCAAAATTCCCTTATAAGAAAGTATCCTTGAAAAAGTAGTTTGTTTTGTGAACGTAAACAGTTGGAAAACAAGAACGAGAGAATGAGATGGGGTGACAACATTGCAAATGCATCCAGTTTGTTGTACGTTATTTGTATATAAAACCAATGCATAATTCATTATTTATTATTAAGAACAGCAACTGATTATTATTAACAGTTTCAATAAATTTCATGAGATTAACTGGATGAAACTTGATGATTAAAATAATTCAGTTTCTGGCACTGGCAAGTGTGGCACGCAAGGTAGTATCCATGGCTTCTTCCTATAGAAACTAGTGTCAAATTCCCAATAGCACTACCTGCTGTTTTGTTAGAGGAAGTTGCACATGCATTTGTGAGAAAATCTGCACGGTCACATTTGTGAGAAAATCTGGACGTCACATTTGTGAGAAAATCTGTACGATCACATTTGTGAGAAAATCTGCACGGTCACATTTGTGAGAAAATCAAGCTGAGAGAATCTCATAAAAAGTGAGACTTAAACACAGTACATTTATATGTTACACCTTTGCATTTTCTCTCTAATTGCATTATGTATTTGTAAAACGCTTTCTGTTTGTTTCAGAGTTTAGTTTCTTTTGCAAAAAAGGTTGCGTTTGTTTGCAAAACGCTGGATTTGTTTGTTAAGTTTTGGCACAATTTTCGCTCCATACAGTAGGTCCACAGCACCACAACAGGTTCTGAACTCTTCCTTGTAGTAGATGAGACTAAGCTCTGTCTTTAGCTTACTCCCATTGAGCACTGGATAGGCCTTCAAAGTCCTACTCAGTGCATCTTCAGGAAACGCCACTGTGTACTGTTCAAACCTGTCTGCTTGCAGCAAGGTGGCACTAACGAGGTGGCTTGTGAAGCAGTACCGTTCCATGGTGTGTTGGAGTATGGTGTCACAGACCTACAGAGTGAAGGACAAAAACAAAAATGATGTAGTGATGACAATGTCAATTTCAACTGCAACATTTTTAAAAATCAGTTTTAAGTTATAGAGAGACAGAGACCAGTTTCAGTGTTTGAATCCCTGATTTATCCAAACTTCATACATATGGACTAGACAAACATGCCAAGTTTCATGAACTTCTGATGCTTAGGGAGCTAATAGCATTTTTTATTATCAGCCATTTTCATATCAATTAGATAAAGAGGGCACACCACTAGAGGAAACCTAAGAATAACAAATCTATTTAGATCACAATTTAAAGACTATGAAAATGGTAAAATAGATTGACTTGTAGTAAATTATGCATTGCAAATAAATGTAGTATAGTTTCATAAAGTTTAATAAAGCCCAATATCAAAGGATCTACTCTTTGCTACAATATTTAAGCAAAAAATGTATAAGCTCAAAGACATGAGAACACATTTAGTACCCAAAGAGGGTAAATGAAACCATGCCGTTTAACTTGTTCTTAATATTTACTTTCTTTTTGATAGCTTCCTTTGATAGCTTTTCTATGAAAAACTGCAGAGTAACAAGGACTACAATAAACTTACCTCTGTTGCAATCTGTTCATGGACATCTGGACTAAGCAACCGCCGCCTCTTTGGTTGAGAAGCTCCTTCACTGCTTTGGTTAACCAGAGAATGGAGAGAATTTCTGCAAAGGATTAAGAAAATGTATGACTAATAACAATAATAATGATAACAAATTCAAAAGAAGGAATATAGCTGCTACCTGATCTTCTGTATGTCCTGCTGGAACTGCTGGATGCTCCCCTTATAATGTGGACTGAATCTATGTCCTTCTTCTGGAGTTTGGCATAGAGGATGACGTCGACGTGTGGCATGATGTTGTGGAAAAGTTGCAGAAAAAAATTAAAATCCTGATCCTCCAGCAGCATGGCAAAGCCTCCTGCCTCTCTGGTGGTAACAGGGTCAAAGTCACCTGAGTCTCGAATGGTTTCAAAACAGCGAATGAGGCCCTCTCTGTGCTCAAACACTGTATTGATGGCACGGCTGTGGAAGTTCGAATCTAACACTGCTTGATGTTGGTAGTCTATGGGCAACTACTTTACCAAAAACATCTGTGCGCTTGGTTGATCTTGAAAAAAAGCTGGCAAATCCTCCAAGGTTAGAAAAAATGTTTAACTTTGGGTATGTGAGAAGTGGCCTTTTGCATTATTAGATTGAGCTGATGCGCATAGCAGTGGATGTAATGGGCATTTTGGTTACACATATTGAATCTTCCTTTGAACACCTGCAGTGGCACCTCTCATCACGCTGGCTCCATCATACGCTTGGGAGATGAGTTTACTCTTCTGATCCTTTGGAAGGATGACAGTAAAATGCTCTTTTAGTGCTGTAGCATGGAATCAGCTGTAGTTGAATGCAGATGAATAAAAGCAAAAAACCTCTCCTGTACGTTGCTTTTGCCATCAATGTAGCGCAGCACAAGCACAAATTGGCACTGTGTGGCAATATCAGTGGTCTCGTCGGCCTGGATTGATAGAAAATCGCTGTTTTGTGCTTCTTGGATTATGTGTTCCCTCATAACAGACAACATACAGTCCAACAGCTCGTTCTGCACGGTTTTCGAAGTTCCCTTAAACACAGAGGCATTCTCGAGGTGCTCTTTCAAAACTCCATCAAGAGAAGCAACAAAGTCGACCAAGCCACGGAATATCCCGGGGTTATCTGAGCTCTCGCTCTCATTGTGGCCACGCAAAGCCAGATCAAATGCGCCACAAAATTTTACACAGTATATTATTCTAGACAGGATGTGTCGATTTTTTGTGACCTCTTCATTGTGCCTTCTAATGCCAATCCTGTAGCCTTCATCTAGCTGTTCAGCAATGCTAAGATTCCCAAAAAACTGGAGCCTCATAGCGTTGTCAAGATGGCTGCGGCTACTTTCATGTCGCTTGCACTTATCAGAGAGATGTTTTAAATCGCAAACCCCTGTTGTTGTCCACAACGTTTCGGTGCCAAGACTTTGAAACAGCAAACAGGGAAAACAATAAAAGACATGACTTACATCGCATCCAGCTAGCCAACTCCGTTTTCCATAAGAAATGCCGGAAAAGCACCGAGTGTAAGATCGACCGCGATCACTTGACTGCTGCTGAATTTGCAAGTTGGGTCGATCTGGTCCAAGCTCCTTGATCCGTTTTTTTTTTCTTCATCCGAACGCTTTTGGAACGGGTATTCTTGTAAAGATAAAACCGAATTTTCTTTCATCGAGATAATTTCGCTTGCTTCCACGTTAATCAGTACCTGTCAGTCAAATGACAATCTGCTGAGCGGTAATGAGAGGCGTTAAGAACGGTCCAATCACATGAGGCCAAAAATATAAAACCAATATTGATTCGCTTACAACAAAAGTGGGAGGGTTTGGGGCGCGCAGCAAGGACGATTTGAAACAAGCCAATTAGAGCTCAGCCTCAAATCACATGCTTTTCAAAAATGTTCGTGCCTACATACACACTCGTTTGTCCGGCGTCCCGCACACACGTATGAACAAAATACAATTTTGATTTTTTGATTTTTTAATAAATGATAATATGACTAACGGTGGAATAGTACGACTAAATTATTTTATTACGTTATTAATTTGCGAAATATATTAAACTTATTGTTGGCATATTAAAGTAGCTTTCTTCTCTGGCTAACTTTAAGGGGGCGGCGCCCCAGTGCCCCCTATTGACCGGCCGCCACTGAATTTGGCACCCTTGTATTTAATACACCCTGTAACCTCAATTTATAAGAAAAATAGCTTTTCTAGAGTCTTTTTAGAGTCTTTTCTGTTCAGTCAGATGAGGTTTGAGAATACATTGAGAGTCATCCGAGTCCATTCCTCCATAAAGAATTCTCCAGATCCTTCAAATGTTGGTGCTACCTCTTCTTCAGTTCATCCCACTCATTTTCGATAGTGTTCAGATCACAGAACTGGGATGGCTATGGCAGGATCTTGATTTTGTGTTCAGTGACCCATTTTTTGTTGATTTGGATGTTTGTTTTGAACCAATGTGTTGATGAAAGATCTAACCACGACCCATTATAATATTTCTATAAGAGCAAGTCAGGTTTTGATTTTTATATCTGTTGGTATTTGATACAATACATGATGCCATTTATCTGATCAAGATGTCCAGAACCTCTGGTATAAAAGTAGGTCCACAACCTGGTGGTATATTTAACTGTGGACATGGGGCACTTCTTTTTCCCTGTGTGCAGGGAATCTTGTTATTTCTTCCCAAAAAAACTATTTTCATTTCATATGGCCATAGACCCCAGTCCTGTTTGAAGTTCCAGAATGGCAGATTAATATTTAATTTAATAACTTTAGAATCTTAAAGTTTTACTTAATTAATATTGCATATAGGAATTTATTATCTGTTATATTTGACCTGTGCTTCTCTCTCCTTTATCCTAATTGTGTGCTCTCACTGAGCGTGTGTGTGTGTGCGTACTTGTCTGTGTACGTATGTGTGTGTGTGTGTGTGTGTGCTTGCGCATCCGTGTGTGTGTGTGTCTCTGTGTCTGTGTGTGTTGGTGCGTGTTGTGTGTGTGGAGTGTTTTGTGTGTGTTGGTGCGTGTTGTGTGTGTGGAGTGTTTTGTGTGTGGGTGTGTCTGTCTTCTGTGTTTTCAACCTTTTCTTGTTTTTGCAGGTACAACTTTGATTGTTTTGCTTGTAGTCAATGTGTCTCATGTACAGCTGCTTTGTAACAATGAAAATTGTAAAAGCGCTATATAAATAAAGTTGAGTTGAGTTGAGTTGAATATGGTGGAGTTTATTTTTGCATGAGAGTATAAGATGTGTTTCTTGACCAGTGTCCCAAACTACTTGTGGTGATGGAGGTGCAGTTTTCCTTTATTTTTATTA
The DNA here is from genome assembly GCF_024868665.1 of Triplophysa rosa. Classification (NCBI taxonomy): domain Eukaryota; kingdom Metazoa; phylum Chordata; class Actinopteri; order Cypriniformes; family Nemacheilidae; genus Triplophysa; species Triplophysa rosa. The sequence goes on along the minus strand of NC_079906.1, from coordinate 2,659,278 downwards.
AAAAAATTTCTGACACTAAAATTAAACTAATTTCTGCAATTATCCATCTGTAATCTTTGAAAAGTAATTGGCTACTCAAAATATTCTCTTTGAGGCAGATTTGCAACATCTCCAGTCCATTAAAACTTCTTAATTATTGTCCTGATTTTTATTGTTTCAACAATTTCCTTTTAAATCCACTTTCTATTTTGTGTTGCTCAACAAACTTTTGCTCCACATCAGAACTATATTATTTGGTTTTACCCATTGTGATGAATGATTAAGGGGGTTTGGGCTTTGTTACTTAATATTATTCTCCTGTGAAACAAGAACATGACACATCATGTTTCTAGTCACCTTGGTGTGCTCAGAAAATGTAAATATCAATGGGAATATACTTGGAAGATATTTTACTCATAAACATTTCTAGGGGTGCCAATAATTGTGGCCAGGGTGTATTAGAGAAAAATATTTTTGTCACAATGTGATATTCCCCCTCACTTCAAATTGTTTTCCTTCAATGAAATGTTAGAATTTTGTAGATTTTTTAAAATAAAAGATCAAAACGAGAAACAATGCAGATTTTTTTCCAGCCTTCTTTACCAAGGGTGCCAATAATAGTGGAGGGCATGTATATGCACAGTAAGGTTAATGCTCTACATTTACATTTATGCATTTGGCAGACGCTTTTATTCAAAGTGACTTACAGTGCATTTAGTATATAAATGTGTTTTTTAGTTTATGTGTTCCTTGGGTTAAACCCAGAACTTTTACGTTGCTAGTACAATGCTCTACCAAGTAAGCTACAGGAACAAAAATGAAAATTCTGTCACGATTTACTAACCTTCAAGTAGTTCCAAACATGTATATATTTTTTGTTCTGTTGAACACAAAGAAAGATATTTAAAACAATGTTAGCAACTAAGATTTCTGTGGTAGTCAAAAAATGGTAGTCAAATGTGCCCCAAAACTGTTTGTTTTCCTAAATTCCTCAAAATATTTTATAGTATGGTAGTCAATGGTGCCCCAGAAATATAAGTTGCTAACATTCATCCAAATAACTTTCTTTGTGTTTGTTACGCCCCATCTAGGGGTAAGGAGTGCAACATGAAAGAGTCCGAGAACTGCCGATATAAATCATAATACATTTATTGTCTTTACACTTTGGGACTTGATTCAGGAGTTGACATAGCCAAAATAATAAACAAAACTTCCTTTTTTCAAACCTCTTTTCTAAACCCCAATCCAAAAATAGAAGAAAACAAAATTACAATATACAAACCTAACTCTCTTACCAGAAACAAAGATCAATTAATTAACAAAACCAAAAGATAGCGTCAGACTCCCACTTTCCCAAGATAAACAGTATTTACAAATATTTACAAGTTAGAATTTGGAAAAAAAACTATTAACAGATCAGGACGGAAGGCAAGCTCAGTGTCAATAAACAGGCAATGGTCTAATCTCAGTCCAATTTTTAAACAAGCTCTTAAAGGGCTGGCATATGGCGTATTGCGCTTTCGTTCTGCGTTTGGGAGTAAAACAAAGCTCGAAAACGTTGAGAGACGGTATGTGTTTTCAAACAATCCAACACCTTTGTTTCTGGAGGCAGTGTTTACATGACGTATGCAAATAAAATTATGCGTTATTTCCCACAGACCAGGCGGCGCTACATAACACACCCATCTATTACGTAATGGCCATGGACCAATGGTGGCTCGAATGTAGTATGCCAGCCCTTAATTCTCAAAATGTCACAAATCTAACAACACCCAGCATTAAACACAGCAAGTGAGCACAACGCTTCTGAGAGAAGTGAAGACCGGTTCTTTATAGGCTGCAGGTGTCATCTATGACCAATCAGGGCAAAGTAACAATCAGTCTGCAGGAGCCAATCAGGTTTCTTCCTTGACAGAGACACACACATACTCCTCCCACAAACAGACTTAGAAGGTTGTAACAGTTCAACAGAGCCAAGAAATGTATACAGGTTTGGAACAAGTTGAGGTTGACTAATTCATTACCCTTGTTGGGGGCAGCGTAACAAGTAACGCAAGTTGCGTAATCAGATTACTTTTTAAGTAATGAGTAACATTACGCAGTTACTTTATAAATGTATACATATCAATATTTACTTTGTTTTTTGAATAATGCGAGTTACTTTTCAGTCTAATCATTTGTGTTAACATTTTTTGAACTGCTAAATTGATATTCTGAATTAAAAGTAGTATAGACATGATCGCTCATGCTTGCGCAGAAACATATGCTAGGCAGACATATAGGCAGTGTTGTCATGTCTGCAGTGCTGCAGTGTTCCGGCTTGTTTTGAATGGTCAATATCGGCTCAGTCACAATGGACAAAATGCCTGCAAATGCCAGTCATGTTTGGAAGATAACTTTCAGATCACGAAATTAGTGCGAGTCACGACACGCAGCAGCATTCAATGGTCTCATTTTAGATGTGCCTCGTGAATGTAAACATGTAAGCTTTTTTCGACTGTTTGCGGTGCTGCATAGACTGATCTGCACATGACATCAAGTACCGCGAGAGCGATTCAAGGGTAGAAACATACTGCTCTCGGGGTACTTTGATGTTATACACTTATCAGTTTGCGCAGCACTGCATGAAGTCAAACACATCTCATCTCAACTCAAGTCAACTTTATTTATACAGCGCTTTTTACAATTTTCATTGTCACAAAGCAGCTGTACATGAGACATTGACTATAAGCAAAACAATTAAAGTCGTACCTGTAAAAACAAGAAAAAGGTGAAAACACAGAAGACAGACATAAAAAACACTCCACACACACAATATGCACACGTACTAACACATAGACATAGACACACACACACACACACGGACATGCAGACACACGGACTCGCAAGCACACACACACGTACACAGACAAGTACGCACGCACGCACACACACAGACACGCACGCACAGTGAGAGCACACATTTAAGATAAAGGAGAGAGAAGCACAGGTCAAATATAAAAGACTATAAATTCCTATATGCAATATTAATTAAGTAAAACTTTAAAATTCTAAACATCTCAGAAGTTTACAGCCTGTCAGGAGTGATAAGTGCAGTAAACGAACAGTTCTCACTTCAGGACCATCCACATATGAGATCAAGGTGGATATTGTGTGAATCACATGCTTTGCTGCTAATACACTGGATGTAATAAATTCTGTTGCTTGTTCATAAAGGAATTCGGAAAGGTGAGTTAATGACAGTTCCCTTTCTGTCGGTCTCTCGACGTTGTGTCGAACCGACAGAATGGGGTTTGTCTTGAGAACCTATCATCTTCTGAGTATTTAGAAAAGGCCAATGAAAATTGGCGAATGAAATTTGCATGCCGGGCTCCTCCCCGGATGTCCGGGTATAAGAGGGAAGCCGGCGTGCTCATTCATTCACCTTTTGTTCTTCAGAGCCTAGGCATCTGATGAGCTTCTCTACGATCTTGGTGATCATTCTTTCTGCTGGAATCTACGACGTGGACAGCGGACGGTCCCTTCCTGCAGTGACTCTCCCCTGGGCGTCTCGGCAGTTCCGGAGGTGTTCGAGCAAATTTCCTTTTCTAAAAGAGCAAATTTCTCCAGCGTGGCTTGTCCCGCTGTTCTCATGGGTGCAACACACTCATCGAGGAAGGGGACGGACACAATGCCTGCTTCCAGTACGCTGGGGCAGACGTTGTGGATACGTCCTGCCCGCACTGCGGGCGGTGACGATTCAGACGTTGCGTCACAGGTGGCTGTGTTCCCACGGGACTCAGCCACCACCTCGTTTGCTCCCCGTTCCGTGGCGGCAGGACTACGGCCCTGCCGTCCGCTATGGCAAGCAGCGAGGGTGATATGAGGATTACTGTGAGCGATAATCCGCCAGCCACGGCTCACGGACCGTTCACACCTCGTCTCGCTCGTCTGACCGTTCCCCAGGAGACGGTCCGCCGTCTTATTCCTCAATCACGTATTCGGACACGATGTGTGATGAGGAGATGTCTCTTGCAGCATCGGGGGGTGACGTACTGCCATCCGACTCCGACGATTCCTCGGGCTCCCTCCCTCGGGGGGTCGAGCCCAGGAAAAAGCAGACGTCGAGATGTCGGCCATGCTTTCCCGGGCCGCCGTGAGTGTTGGGTTGCAGTGCCCACACTGCCTCTCCCGGCGCTCACGGCTGGCTACATGGCGCCTCGGGTTTGACGGGCAACCCCCGCCTGCGTTGGCATTTCAACTGCCTAGAGTTGTTGGTTGTGCTACTTGCATTGAGGAGGCTACTACCTCTCGTGCAGGAAAGCACGTGCTGGTCCGGTCGGACAGCACAGCTGCTGTGGCACTCACAGCAGCTAACATGACTCGCCCGACGCCTCCTCCTCTGGAGTCAGCAGGTGATCAGCTCCCTGCGAGCCACACACATCCCAGGCGTCCTGAACCAGACAGCCGATGCGCTCTCTCATCAGTCGACGCCTCGCGGAGAGTGGCGACTCCCTCCCCGCGCAGCCGGCTCATTTGGGGCAGTTCGGACGGGCACAGGTGGTCCTGTTGCCTCCCCGGACTCCACCCATTGTCCGCTTTGGTACTCCCTGTCCGAGGTACCCTCGGCACGGATGCCCTTGCTCACAGCTGGCCGCGGGACAAGCGGAAGTACGCTTCCCCCCAGTGAGCCTCATTGCACAGGTCCTGTGCAAGGCCAGGGAAGAGGAGCATCAAGTGGTACTAGTTACGCCCCTTTGGCCTAACCAGGTCTTGGTTCTCGGAGCTGAGGCTCTGACAACAACTCCCCCTGGCCGCTCCCCCTGGCGAACGGCTTCCCCAGGGGAAGGGGCACGTTACGGCATCCCAGGCAAAACCTGGCTCCATGTCTGGACGGGATGAGGAGATTCTGAGTGACCCACCCCCGGTCCGGTTGGGACGTCACTCAGGCTAGGGCTTCGGCCACTGGGGGGCTATACGCCCATAGGTGGCGCCTCTTCTCGTCCTGGTGCTCTTCTCGGTGAGAAGACCCACGGAGTTGCTCGGTCGGGTACGAGCTGTCCCGTCCTCAAGAGAGACGGGGAAGCACTGGGAATGTATGTAGCCGCTACGGCCGCTCATCATGACCCAAGTGCTGGGTAGCCTCTGGGACAGCACGACCTGGTCATTAGGTTCCTAAGGGGCGCGAGAGGGTGACCACCTTATCCGCGCTCCGTACCCTCTTGCGAACTAGGTGGCGGGCCTCAAGAGGCCCCACCCCCTTCGAACCTCTCGGGGTTGCCGCTCTTTCTCAGTCTTGATAAAGACGGCTTTACGCATGGCTCTCACCTCCAAGAGGGTAGGGGATCTACAAGCACCCTCCGTGTCCACAGATTGCCTAGAACTCGGGGCCGGGATTCTCACGTTATCTTGAGACCCCGCCCCGGCTACGTGCCCGAGGTTCCCACCACTCTCCCGAGAGACCAGGTGGTGAACCTGCAGGCGCTCCCCACCGGGGAGGAAGACCCAACCTATCCGTGCGTGTCCAGTACGCGCACGGCGCCTCTACTTGGACCGCACGCAGAGCCCAGAAGCTCTGAGCAGCTCTTTGTCTGTTTCGGAGGTCAGCAGGAGGGCTGTCTCCAAACAGAGGCTGGCGCACTGGATCGTGGATGCCCTCGTTAGGGCATACCGATCTCAATTCGCCCCTGCCCGTTGGGAGTGAGGAAAGCACACCCCTCGTGGGCACTGGCTCAGGGCGCCTCTCTGGCAGACATCTGCAGAACTGCGGGTTGGGCTATGCCTAACAACTCTGTGAGGTTCTAATACCTACGCGCGGAACCGGTGTCAGCCCGCATCCTGGCAAGGTGTGGGACCGGCAGCCGGTAGGGCGTACGCCTGCGGAAGCCCTTCCCCCTCCGGGGGGAGCAGTGGCGATCCCGCCTCACTTCTTTCCCCTCGGGTAAAGAACAGGCATTCCATCCATTACTAAGCACCCTTCCAGGGGACAGGCTGGGCAGAGCAGCCCTGCCCCCTTAGGCCGGGGAACAGTTGAGTTATCTCCCACATAGCTCTAACCGGACCTAGTGCTCCAGATGTGGTAACCCCCCCTTCCGTGGGCTGTTCCGTCTGATGTATCCTCATGAATGGTTCCCACCTTGGCAACCCATGACCTCCCCAGGTGGACTCTCACCTTGCGGTTAACTCCTGCAGTCCGCACATTCCTCCCATGAGTTCTCCCCTGATGGTGAGACCATGTGGTGTCTCCACTAATTCCTCCATACGGTAGGTAGTGGCTTCTGCAGCGTTTTTCCCCCAGGGGGAATAATGCTTACCCAGTGGCCCGTACGGTGCCGGGCGGCTTCTCGCCATTTAGAGAACTAGGCCTCCGCCCGTGACGGCCGGTGACAGGGGCTTCCCAACTTTGTGTAAAGCTCTGGGTCCCCCGTCCTCTCCACTGGAGGGTCATAATTTCGCGTTAGCGTCTTCGTCTGACTCGCCCAGGCCAGTCAACGTCGCTCCGCAGAGATTGTGACGCAGCTCAGTGCTGTGGCGTTTTCCATAGGAACCCCATTCTGTCGGTTCGACACAACGTCGAGAGACCGACAGAAAGGGAACGTCTTGGTTACGGATGTAACCTCGGTTCCCTGATGGAGGGAACGAGATGTTGTGTCCCTCATGCCACAACACTGGCCGCCCACCCCAGCGGTCGGGGGAGGATGCTTTAGGCTCCTCAGACCAACAGGTGAATGAATGAGCACGCCGGCTTCCCCCTTATACCCGGACATCCGGGGAGGAGCCCGGCATGCAAATTTCATTCGCCAAATTTCATTGGCCTTTTCTAAATACTCAGAAGATGACAGGTTCTCAAGACAAACCCCATTCTGTTGGTTCGACACAACGTCTCGTTCCCTCCATCAGGGAACCGAGGTTACATCCGTAACCAAGACGTTTTTAATAATTTGATAAATGTCAATTTTGTAATTGTACATTATATTTAAAGGGCTCATCGAATAAGCACTTTTAACAATTTGGCATGATTTATGAGAGTCTTCATGAAATGTCTGTAACATATTTTGCTTAAAACAATCAGTGGCTGTGTAAACAAAGGCATGTCAATATAACACACATGTATGAATGAATGAGGCATTTATATAGCGCTTTTCTGTGTATTGATGTACACCCAAAGCACTTTACAATAATATGAGGGGGGTCTCTCCTCAACCACCACCAGTGTGCAGCATCCACCTGGATGATGCGACAGCAGCCACAGTACAACGGCACCAGTGCGCTCACCACACACCAGCTATAGGTGGAGAGGAGAGAGATAGAGCCAATTCAGGGGGTGGGGATCATTAGGACCCATACAGACCACAGGGTGAGCACCCCCTGCCGTTCTCACTAACACCTCTTCCAGCAGCAACCTAGCTTTCCCAGGAGGTCTCCCATCCAGGTACTGATCAGGCTCAGCCCTGCTTAGCTTCAGTGGGAAACCAGTCTTGGGCTACAGGGTGATATGGCACAACACACATGTAGTGCTGCCATGGCAACCATTTAGCTAAATGATATTTCCTGAACTCCTCCGTGGTTAGTCCAAAACTAACCTCCGTGGTTAGTTTCATATTAAACTTCTCAAATCGTTTGTCCTCAGGCTAAAAAAAAGTCACAGAAAAAAGGCGCATCCTAGTAATGCGCTCACGTGTTCGCCCTGGTTCTACCCATAAAAACACTTAACCTCGCCATTCGTTCGCAAAACAATAATCATTATAATGACAGATAAGTGCCTTGTTTGTTTGTACATGTAGGTTATACTGATATTTTCTGTGCCAGCCCAAAGTAATAGGTCAACCCTATGAATACATTTCTATGAGGATATAGGCTATATTAATTTTTTACAAAACCCTATTTTGTCCTATTCCCTCAGATATTACTTTTTTAAATGTGTCTATCAAGAGCAGTGCTAATTAGCATAGGGCTTAATAGCCGTTAAACTGTCTTTTATCTATTTTTGCTGTTCATTTAACGATCCCCGAGCTCAGCCCTGTCCAGCGGTCACAACGATAGCATTTATGGCTCTGAGTATTGGATGTGTTTAGGCAGTACACACCTCCCAGATCATCTGCAAGAAGATGTCATGGCTGAAGTGGCCGTTCCTGGGTCCCTCGTTTTGGCCACGAAGACCAGCCAGGTGTCATACCCGAAGTCATGGTGACCATCTCCAGTCTCCTCGTCATGGCAACGGTGGCCGTCTGCCGCTCCAGTGCCCTAGACTCCTGTGTCTTGGCTATGGAAGCTGTCGGAGATCTCTGGCTCCCGATGCAAGCTGTTTTCCCCAAGTCCAAGTTACCCTGTGTCTTCCTGTTTGGTTATAAACACCTGGATACTCACCGGCCCACATAGAGGTGTGTGCTCAGCTCCACGACTTCACTCTTCTCACCCCGTCCTCAATCTCCACTGCACCTGCAAGAAAAGGACACCCATGAATTCATCTCTTTATTTATCTACATTACCATAACAAACTCTACTTACCATTTACCTGTTGATATTTACATACCACTGCAATAAACTGTCATTTCCTGTCAGAATGATTCTGTAACAGAATTCCAGACTTGCTAAAATACAATATATAACAACTGCAATGCAAAACACCTGTTCACCAGCTTGTGTATCACTGAACGCTACCCACAGAGTCCTATAACTATAAAATTCTATTGGAAGGATAGCACCATTGATTTGTATAAATTGTTTACATATTTCTTTAATTTCAAATATTTCTTTACATTTTTGTCAAATAAAAGCTTTTGTAAATAAAATCTTTGGCTTTATGTTTAAAAAATGAGGTAAATAAAGTATGTTGTCTATATTGTAGTATAAAACACTATAATAAAAGCTCACAATATAAATAACCAATTAGAGCATGTATATATTCATCTCCACCCTGAATACTCATTATAAATAGCCATCTTAACATTTGGAGAAAAGGGGAAATAGAGGGAAGGAGGGAGAAAGAGAGAGAGAGATTTTTTGAGATTTGAAACCTCTTATTTATACAAAATTGATTTCTTTACATAGCAAATATAAATAATATATAGTATTGCAGAAAAGAAAATCACCACAAAACGTCTCCAAAACATAAAACATTCTCCACAACAGAGCACAAAACAACCCTATAACACCATATGAGTATGAATTCTTCAACATTGTTTGTAGCATTAAAAAAGTAAAATCAAATTTCGATCTTACTTTCATCATTCTAAGGAAGACAATGTTTGCTTAGTAATCAAAGGACCCCTCAATCTTATTCTTTCTACTAATGTAGATGGCAATTTTTGCTTGGCCTAAAATAAAATTAAACAACTGACATTTGAATCTAAACTTCTGACTGTATTTAAATCCTAGAATAAACATCTCTCTAGAAATTTTTTCTCCAAACTTTGAAAACATCTGCTGTAACAATATAAACAGTGAGTAAAGTCATGTAGATAACGTCCATGTAGATAACGATACAGATGCCTTAGGAATGGCTTTCAAAGACTCTTAACTCTTAACTCCATGGGCGTTAGTCAACATGTGTCAGGACCCACTCACCTTCGTAATCATACTTTAGATTTAATACTGTCTTACGGTATAAACGTGGACGACGTTAAAATCCTTGAGCAGAGTGAAGACATTTCGGATCATTATCTGGTATTAAGTTTGCTTCACTGGCCTACGGCTGCAAATAAAACTCATTGTTACAAATATGGTAGAACAATAACTTCAACTACCAAAGATGCGTTTCTCGATAATCTGCCCGAATTGTCTCAAATCGCTAGCATGAGAAATAACGTTGAAGATCTTGACACTACCATTGAAAATTTTAATTCCACCTTCTCGGTAATGCTAGACACAGTTGCTCCTCTACGTTTAAAGAAGATTAAAAACGGCAGTCCCACACCGTGGTATAATGAACACACTCAGGCTCTAAAGAAAGCGGCCCGAAAAATGGAGCACAATTTTAAGAAAACTAAATTAGAGGTATTTCGTACAGCATGGAAAGATGGTATTCGAAAATACAGGAAAGCCCTAAAAACTTCTAGATCCGCCTACTTTTCATCACTAATAGAAGAAAACCAGCACAACCCAAGGTTTTTATTTAACACAGTGGCTAAATTAACAAAAAATAAATCGTCAGTGACTTCTGATCCTGTATATCAGCATAGCAGTGATGAATTTATGAACTACTTCACATATAAAATCCAAGATATTAGAGAAAAAATTATAACAATGCAATCAGAAGTGAAACCCGCTGAACAAACTAACTACAGCGCCCTTAAGGAGAAAATGCAATTATTTTATACCGTAGATCAAGATGAGCTGTCTAAAATTATTAGATCATCTAAATCAACAACATGCATACTAGACCCTATACCTACAAATCTACTGAAAGAGATGCTCCCAGAAATTATAGATCCTCTTCTTGGTATTATTAACTCATCTCTGACATTAGGACATGTGCCTAAAGCATATAAGGTGGCTGTTATAAGGCCCCTTGTCAAAAAACCCCAACTCGACCCTAGAGAACTAAGGAACTACAGGCCTATATCGAATCTACCTTTCATATCTAAAGTTCTGGAAAAAGTAGTTTCAACTCAATTATGCTCCTTCCTCCAAAGGAATGACATCAATGAAGAATTCCAGTCTGGATTTAGAGCATGTCACAGTACAGAGACTGCTTTGATCAGAGTTACAAATGATCTGCTATTGGCGTCTGACCGAGGTTGTATCTCGTTATTGGTGCTGCTAGACCTTAGTGCTGCATTCGATACCATTGACCACAGCACACTCCTACATAGACTCGAAAATTATGTCGGCATTAAGGGAATAGCTTTGAAATGGTTTAAATCTTATTTATCCGACCGTTTTCAATTTGTAGCAATAAACAATGAGGTGTCACGCAAATCGCAAGTCCAGTACGGTGTACCACAGGGCTCAGTCTTAGGGCCTCTGCTCTTCGCATTATACATGCTACCTCTAGGAGATATAATAAAGCGACACGGAGTTAGCTTTCACTGTTATGCTGATGATACTCAACTTTATATTTCCTCGAAGCCTCATGAAACACAGCAGTTCCATCGAATAATGGAATGCATAGTCGATATAAAAAACTGGATGAGTAACAACTTTTTATTACTGAACTCGGACAAAACAGAAGTGTTACTTATTGGACCGAAAACTGCTATAAGTAACAACCAAGAATACTGTTTAACTATTGACGGATGTTCCATAAAACCCTCGTCGTCAGCAAAGAATCTTGGCGTTCTATTCGATAGTAATCTGTCATTTGAGAGCCACGTCGCCAACACCTGTAAAATTGCTTTTTCCATTTTAAGAATATATCTAAACTACGTCATATGCTGTCAATGTCAGATGCAGAGAAGTTAATTCATGCATTCATGACATCAAGACTAGATTACTGTGAATGCACTGTTAGGTGTCAGGGTTCCTCAAGAACCCAAATGCAGGCAGGCGTAAGGGGTTAACAGACAAGACTTTATTTATAAAATAAACAAAAGACCAAAACAAACGAGGAAACGAGAGGCAGGCAATGACGAGACACTGGAGAGAACGTATATTATTGTCAAAAGGACAATAATATGTTTCTCTCCACACATAACCAAAGGCTTTGTCATGACTCTGCTACAGGACCAAGAAAACATGACTAAATGAAGCAGAGCCATGACAGAAGCCCCCCCTTTAATGAGCACCTCCAGGTGCTCACCAAGGGGTAGACGGACGAGACAAGACAGACTGGGAGACAGACAGGACAAGGCAAAACAAAGAAAACAAAATCAAGGGCAGACAAGACACAATAACAACAGGACTAGGGTGGGACATCAAAAATAACAAACATGGGAGGGGGGGGTGGGGCCAAACAAGGGCCCATAGGGGGCAGTCCATGGGGGTGGGTAGAAGTCCCAGTCCCCGGCTGCGCTCGAGGGCGCGGAGTCCTGGGGGACTTAGGGGGAGTCCTGGGGGGGACAGTCTTTGGCCCTGGGAGTTTCCCAGGGGTCGGCTTGGCTGCCGGACTGGGGACCGGCTGGAAGGCCGGCTGGACAGGGCTTGACGCCGGCTGGATCGCCGGCTGGGACGCCGGCTGGATCGCCGGCTGGGACGCCGGCTGCACCGGACTGGACGCCGGCTGTCGCCGGCTGGGACGCCGGCTGCACCGGACTGGACGCCGGCTGTATCACCGGACTGGACGCCGGCTGGATCACCGGACTGGACGCCGGCTGGATCACCGGACTGGACACATGACTGGACAAAGGACTGGACACAGGACTGGACACAGGACTGGACACAAGACTGGACATCGGGCTGGACACAAGACTGGACGCCGGCTGCACTGGCTGGGTTGGAGTCCGCGCCCCCCTCTGCTGCCTCTTCTTCTTCAACCGAACCGCAGGGCCTGTGGTCGGCTGCGAGGCAGCAGTGGAGGGCGTGGCTAGCTCCGCACCGGAGGAGTATGTAGACACTTCCCCGGACGACCTCCTTCCTCGCTTGCCACGGAGGGTCGTGGACGGTGGAGATGGATCGGCGGAGCTGGAGGTGGGCGGAACGACAGAGCTTGAGGATGGAGGAGCTGAGTCCCCCAAGGTCACGGTGGCCAGGACGAGGTCTTCCGGAACAGTAGCCAGCGGAGAGGATACCCAGAATGGCGTAGTGGGCCATGGTTCGTCCCAGTTGACCACGTACCTGAGCATGTCACCAAAGTACAGGGGACTCAGCATCTTCATCTCGCTGGGCTTGAGGGGTTCGGTGAGACAGCTGTTAAAAATTACGGTAAGGTCCTTCTCACCGAACCCCGTCTCTGCCGCCGCATCCAGGAAGGTACGGGCAAACTCCTGTACCCCCCGATCCCTCTGGCGAAGCCCGAACAATAACTGGGTCTGGCGGGCTCGCAGGGAACTGTCCATACCTGCTGGGTTCGTAGAGGGCTCGTGTATCCTGTCACGGTTCTCGTGGCTGAAGAACCCAAATGCAGGCAATGGCAGTGAAGGGGTTAACAAGGGTCTTTATTACAAATAGAAATACAAAACAAAACACCCACGAGGGGGTAAAACAAGAACATAAACTGACTAGACTAAACTGACAACTTAGAACAATACTAGACAACCAAAAAATGAACGAACACTAACTAGACTTACTTTAAAGATCACGAACTGGAACAAAAACACAAGCAAGGGTATAACCAGGAAATCACTGGAGGTAACAAAACATGGAACTTAACTAGACACCATAAACACATGCACATCAAACGTAATACACGCAATACACGAGGACAAGACAAAGAAACAAGAGGGTACTTAAAGGAAAGACAAACGAGAGATAACGACATGGGGCAGGTGTGGGTAATCAAACACTCAGGGAAAGATAACAAGGAAACGAGAGGAGCGGGGCCAATGACAAGACACTGGAGAGAACGTATATTATTGTCAAAAAGACAATAATTTGTTTCTCTCCACACATAACCAAAGGCTTTGTCATGACTCTGCTACAGGACCAAGAAAAACATGACCAAATGAAGCAGAGCCATGACAGTTAGGTGGTTGCCCTGCAGGCTTATTACAAAAACTCCAACTTTTCCAAAATGCGGCAGCTCGAGTTCTTACACGTACAAAAAAGTATGAACATATTAGCCCGGTTCTGTCAACCTTGCACTGGTTACCTTTAAAGCATCACGCTAACTTTAAAATCTTGCTTATTACCTATAAAGCCCTACATGGTTTAGCTCCTCAGTACTTGAATGAACTCCTTTTGTATTACAGTCCTTCACGTGCATTACGCTCTCAGGCGTCCTGTCAGTTGGTAATACCTAGAATTTCAAAATCAAGTGCAGGTGGTAGATCCTTCTCCTATCTAGCGCCTAAACTTTGGAATAGTCATCCCTGCACTGTCCAGGAGGCAGACACACTCTGTCAGTTTAAATCTAGACTAAAGACGCATCTTTTTAATCTTGCATACACTAGACTTCCATAATATAAATCTTCTGAGGGTTTAGGCTGCACTAGTTAGATCAACCGGAACCAAAAACACAACTGATGTACTTGTTGCATCAAAGAGTGCAGAACAGTACTCTACTCTCAGCCAGTCTTGTCTCACTGTTCCAAGGTTACCACAGTTTTTTTTCTCAATTAGAGTTTTGGGTTCCTCGCCACCATTTGCATAATGTTTTGCATCTGCCTGGCCGGGGGGGCTGCTTTAGAATTTTAAAGTTTTACTTAATTAATATTTTATATAGAAATTTATAGTCTGTTATATTTGACCTGTGCTTCTCTCTCCTTTATCTTAAATGTGTGCTCTCACTGTGTGTGTGTGTGTGTGTGTGTGTGAGAGAGAGAGAGTGCATGCGTGCGTGTACTTGTCTGTGTACGTGTGTGTGTGCATGCGCGTCCGTGTGTGTGTGTCTGTGTGTTAGTACGTGTGCATATTGTGTGTGTGGAATGTTTCGTATGTGGGTATGTCTGTCTTCTTTGTTTTCACCTTTTTCTTGTTTTTGCAGGTACAACTGTAATTGGTTTGCTTATAGTCAATATGTCTTATGTACAGCTGCTTTGTAACAATGAAAATTGTAAAAATCGCTATATAAATAAAGTTGAGTTGAGTTGAGTAAAGTCTGCCACAATCCAAAAAACAATGAAACACTGTTTCCCTTTGTAAACAAAAAGGACATTCGTCACTTACATTAGGATTGATGACAGAAACAAATGCATTAACAGCTACAATTCCTTGTAGCACTCTCCATTGCACATCTCCACATTTCTTTGTTAACGGTGGTTTGTATAATGCTCTCCACACAGGTCTGATCTCGTTGTCAAACCCTACATGAGCTCTCAAAGGAGTGTCAGCCCGACCACTTTTTTATCCTTATTTATTATCTTGACAAACAGTTTATACATACTTTTCCACTCATATCATCTAGTCTACTTGTAAGAGTTTGACTTAGCTCCAAAAACTGACCAGAAAAGTTTTTACAATCAGGAACAAGAAACAATTCAGGAAAAGGGTCATTATAATTGGGTTGACAGAGACCATTACAGTATTCATTTAAACAAGTTCAAAGTCTGTGAGTTTGCACTTCCAAATGTTCAGCAAATGCTCTATAGTCCTGATGGACCTGACTCCCACCCGAGATGCCAGTTCTTCAGCATTATTCAGATGAGGGCCACACAGATCAACAACCTGACCCAGAGTAACAATTCCAGCTGAGTGAAAACGCTGCAGCACATATAGTCCTGCTAAGAATTCAACATTAAAACGTGTTCCATGTACTACTGGCTCTTTCAACAACCACGGCAGGGAATTTGAACTCGTCCTTTGTTTGTGGAACATCTGCCAGACAGTAAAACGTCGATGATAAAACTTTGGAAGATTACCAAGTTTTTGAGTGTTTAGATTCATCAGAAACAAAGATTCAGCAAGACGCCATTTTTCATCTTGACTCAAAATAGTCTGAGCTAAAGGCCTCCAAACAAGATCAGCAGGCCCAACAAGCAGTCTCTGGATGAACTGGAGTCGAAAGCGAATACGAATATGAATAATATGAATAAGTCCCTGTCCTCCTTCTTCCTTTGGTAAAAACAGTATGCTCTGCGGGACCCAATGCAAACGGTCCCAAAAAAAATTACCAGAACTGCCTGTATTCTGGCTAGCAGCTGTGGTGGAGGATCCGTGCACATCAAACGATGCCACAACATAGAGGACACCAAGTTGTTGATCACTAGAGTGCGCCCCCTGAAAGAAATGTGAGGTAAAATCCATTTCCATTTCTTAAGACGTCCTTCAACTTTTTCTAAAACATTGTCCCAATTTTTGCACAAAAAAAAAAAGAGTCATCTCCAAGAAAAACACCAAGATATTTAAAACCACCCCTGCTCCCAGATAACCCACCTGGTAAAGAGATATTTTTATTTAATTCAGCCCCAACAGCTATAGCTTCGATTTTTTCCCAATTTACTTTAGCAGAAGATAAAACACCAAAATCGTTAATACATTTTACAAGGAAATTAATATAATTTTGACACAACCACATCGTCAGCATAGGCGGATAATTTAAAAACTGAATCACAACCAGGTAAAGTTATTCCCGTAAGAAGCATTCTTAATTTGTGAAGGAAAGGCTCGATGGCTAGGGAATGCCTGATAGTGAACATCAAAGTAGACTTGAGTAGACTCTCAATGTCACTATACATGACAATGATCATGGCGATAAAACTAGAGCTGAAACCAAACGTGTCTAACGTTTCCTACAAGTACTGATGTTCGACTCTGTCGAACGCCTTTTCTTGATCTATTGAAATCAGACCAAGTTCACAACCTAATGAGCTGGAGAGGTCCAAAATAGGGATGAGTCATGAATTTCGAATATTCTATTAGTTTATTTAATTATAGAATTTACACCTAAAACTGTCAATCAAGAGACAATAGAGGAAAACATTTTCTCACAACAATTGCTAACATAGTTACGCACACACTGTAGACCCGCGTGGCATAACGAATACGGTAAATTAAGACGGTGTCAAAAATGAGTTCTGTGTGGGGGTCATTTAATAAAATTAATGAGAATAAAGTGCAGTGCAAATTCTGCAATGCAAAGCTGGCTCATCATGGATCAACAACTACGATGCACACTCATTTGAGGGCGAAGCACCCAGCAGGTCCATCCACAGGTCAGAAATCAGTTAGTGCTAGGCGATATACCGGTTCATACCGAATACCGGTGTGTATTTGTTTTTGTAGCGAGGAAGGCGGGGCGAGAGCCGTGGGGCGGGTAAGGCGGGGCGTGTCAGCTGTGCGACCGCCGGTCCCCGCATGCCTCATGGGGGAGCTCGGGAGCATAAGAGGACGAGCGACCGGACCATCGAGAGAGAGGACCTGGGCCCGGAAACTGTTAAGTTTGTTTATGTTTGTGTGGCTGGCCGTCGACCGTGAGGTAGCTGCCGGTCTTTTATTCTTGGATTATTGTTTGTTTATTTTTGAATTAAAGTTTGTTAATGTTCGCCGGTTCCTGCCTCCTTCCTTCTCTTCTATTGAATTTTATTACAGTGTTATTATATTGAATTTTTAATATACCGCATTACCGGTGTCTGTCGCTTAAACAACATGCGGAACGCGGCAAAGCACGACACTGTTTCAGTGGGGTCCCTTTTCACTGTGACTGGCCATTCATACAGAATGCGTCTTTCCATGCCGCAGCACTACTTTATCATAATTTTTCTATATAAACATGCGCTAAACGGAGGCGTTTGGATGTTTGCGTGCGTCTCGCGCATGAGCGGTGACGTTACATATTTCTTTCCCATCGCAATGGGAGTGCGCACCTCGCGGCTGAACAGCAGCACAAGTGTAGCAATTGTAAGTTCGCATTACGTTATATTAAATATACTCACAAACAAACATTTTCAATAAACGCTCTTGTTCCTCTCATATCTGCTCAATATAAGCATATAATATGATGTGTTTTTAGTTTGAACTGTTTCTCTGCTTTGATGAGAAGTAAGGGTCAGTAAGGAGGATTGACAGGATCCTCCTTGGATTGACAGCGTGATGCGATCGCTTTCCTCTCACATACCTAATTTAAGCCTTTGTTTTATGATTAAAAAAATATGATTTCAGGAAATCATTAAGCCATTGTGACTATGTAAAACACAACAGATATCACATGCATGTTTTAATGGTAAATTGTTACGATTTTGTTTTCAACTATTCAACTATTAATTTTTGGGTGGATGCTCCTAACTCTTGAAGTTGGGAGCACCAGTGCTCCCAAGGAAAAAAGTTAATTTCGAGCCCAGTTGTCATGATTGTGGCAAGAAGAGAACCCAAGCACAGGCACGGGGTTAACAAAACAAGACTTTAATATATAAAACAAAAACCCACGATGGGGTGCAAAACAAAACCGGAACTACATACACGAAAACAAAACAAGAAATCAAAACAAAACACGAGGGGGCAAGAAACAGAACTAAATCTAAAACAGGACACGAGGTAAAAGCAAAAAGGCAAACGGGAAACACTCACCGATCTAACAGACACCAGGGTACGTACGGGAACGATGAATGGGCATACAAGCACGAAGACAAAGCACTGGTACACACACATGCATTCCACGAGCACAGGACAAAGAAACATGAGGGCATTAAATAGGGAAGACAAACGAAGGATAACGACACAGGGCAGGTGAGGGTAATCAGACACAGGAAACAATACAGGAAACGAGAGGGGCGGGGCCAATGACGAGACACTGGAGAGAATGCATATTATTGACAAAAGGACAATAATATGTTTCTCTCCACACATAACCAAAGGCTTTGCCATGACTCTGCCACAGGACCAAGAAAAACATGACTAAGTGAGGCAGAGCCATGACACCAGTTGCCTAAATATTATGTATGCAAGTTACCTTCGCATGCTATTCACTTGTTAAAGAAGTCTAAACTTTGCAGTTATTATAGGGGATACTATCACTGTCACCATGACGGTATCAAAGGGCATTTTAAGTCAATCAACAGCACTATTTCCTCTCTCAATCAATAGAAAATGTGGTATAAAAATACCGCCACGTACCGGGAAACCGGTATAAATCTTGAAAACACTGTTATATTAATTTTTGGTCATACCGCCCAGCACTACAATCAGTTGCTAGTTTTATGGTCAGACCAACCAATTTGGATGCCAGACGGGCGGAGCAAATAACGGCACTAATTACTAAGATGATCACTAAGGATATGCTTCCGATCAGCTTTGTTGAAGGAGAGGGTTTTAAAAATCTTATGGAGTTTGTACAGCCCGAGTTTACTGATCTGTCTAGAAAAACGATCACTGCCAGACTGGAGAAACTTTTTCATGACTTTTTCCATTTCACTAACCTCTGTTAGAAATGGAAGCCTTTTGAGCTGTTAATCTATGACAGGGCTTGATGCTGGCTGGGACGCCGGCTGCTGCACCGGACTGGACGCCGGCTGGATCACCGGCTGGGATGCCGGCTGCACAGGACTGGATGCCGGCTGGGACGCCGGCTGCACCGGACTGGATGCCGGCTGGATCACCAGCTGGGACGCCAGCTGCTGCACCGGGCTGGGTGCTGGACTGGACACTGACTGTACCGGAGTCCGCACCCCCTCCGTTGCCGCTTATTCTTCAGCCGAGCCACCCATCTGGTGGTTGGCTGAAGGAAGGAGGTGAAGGGCACGGCGGGCTCGGGGTTGGAGGCCTCCGACGAGGACCCCCAGAATTCTCGCCTCCCCCGCTTGCCAATGGGGCTGGTGGATGGTGGAGAGGCTGCCAAGAGTGAGGAAGAGGGCGTGGCGGTGCCCACAACCCCGATCTGCAGGGACCCACGCTCAGGGATCGTGACCAGTGGAGATGGGTAACTGTTATATGTTGAGACCATGGACTCCGATCGCTCCACGGCGGACAGCCACACGGCGTCGAAGTCCAGCGGCCTCAACGCCCTCATCTCTGCCATCGAGAGTGGATTCCTGAGACCGGAGTTGAATAGCACCGCGAGTTCCTTCTCCCCGAAGACGCCATTCTCTGCGAAGTCCAGGAACCTCTCCACGTACTCGTCCACGCTCTCGCTCCCCTGGCGAAGTCCACAGAGGAGGCGAGCTAGGTGGGACCGCACGGTGCTCATGCTACCTGCTGGGTTCAGTGATGGCTCGTGTATTTTTCAAGATACGTGGGGAAGAACCCAAGCGCAGGCAGGCAGAGGTGAAGGGGTTAACAAGAATTTATTAATACAAACAATGAACAAACAAAAAACCCACGAGGGGGTAACGAGGACCAGACTAATAAAAACTGAAACAAAACACTTCCCTCGATGGGGTAAAAATAAACTAAACTAAACGCGACACAACGTCAAGGCAGAACAAAAATGATACAATAACTTAGACTGACACGACGGAGACAAGAACATCCAAGTGCAAGGTAATTAACTGGGAGAGCACGGCACGCAAGCACACAGCACAAAGACCAAGCACAAGTACAGGGTACACAGTACATAGACAACGCATCGAACGTAATACACGAGCCACAAGACAATGAAACGAGGGCATTTTAAAGGAGAGACAAACAAGGGATAATTACACAGGGCAGGTGGGAAACATTAGACACGGCAGGGAAACAATACAAGAAACGAGAGGGGCGGGGCCAATGACAAGACACGAGAAAACACGAGATGTCAAAAACATAAACATCTCATGGCTTTCTCACATAGAACCTAAGGGCTCAGTCCCGATCCTGCCACATGACTAGAAATACAGAACCAAGAATGCAGGACCGTGACACATAGCCCCGAGCAAGGTGAGATAGCATTTCTACTGAACCTACCCATTATCGAGGCCAACAACATTTATAGGCTCAAGGACATGGTTAATGTTGGGTTTTGGCAAGGTAACACACACATCAGGATACACACCCCCGATGTGGTGGCCTACCATGACAGCAATGACCAGCTGTACCTAGCCCCAAACCTGCGCATGTGCACCCTGACTAAAGACATCCATTACCTTTGCCCCAGTAAGCCTTTCCTCCGAGACAACACCGAGGGAATCTGTGGGATTCAGCCCATGAGGAGTCACACCCGCTGTCCAGTGGATGCCAAACCCCGGGTCCAAGTCACCTACACTCAGGCTGAGATTGTAGGAGACCGCTGGCTAGTCAACACCCCAGCCCGAGTAGAAACTTTAACCTACGACCAGCATGATACCGCCACCCGCATCAGCCTGCTCAACCAAACTATGTGGATTCAAGTCCCAAAAGACGTAATCCTGCACATAGATGACCTGGCACTATACCATTTACCCAGTGAGGAATACAATGCCGAGCTGGAGATCTCAACCTTCTTCAGGAACTATAACTTCACTCTTGGTCCTGAACTAGAAATGAGGATTGCCGAGGAGGGGCCCCAGCTGATCGATATCACCCCCATCGACCAGGCCTTACAGACTCTGGATCGGATGTCTGCTCTCGCCAACTCCCCTGTGGTCCGGTCCTGGACCGCCTCGGACACTGCACTGTGCCTCACCACCACATTAGGGTATGCCCTTGTTCTTGGTTTGTCCTTCGTCCTTTACAGAAAGGTCAACGAAGTCAGTGAACAAGTGTACGACGGCGTTTCCTCGGGCATTCAAACGGAGCCACGAGAAGAGAGGCACGCAAGTTGAGCCCGAACCTAACCTCCTTGAGATGGACCCACCGCCAGGGCACCACAGCACTGAGGACCAGTAAGACCCACCGGTCACCTCGACCATTACGATCCAGACAACCATCGGCCGTCTAAGCTTCTACAAACCCCATCGTCCGAAAGGGGGGGATGTAGGGTATGGTCGGATCAAAGTTTACCATCTGTGATCGTAAAACACAGGAACCTCTCAGCAGGACTTCGAGCAGGCACCGACGAGTCTGGGCAAATGGGCCTGTCTAAACATCCCCCCGGACTTCAAAGGAGGTTCGGGGGGGAGGACAGGGCTGTTCACCAAAGTGACAAAAACCATGTCGCCCACAAGCTGAGAGCCTCGGTTTATTCCAAAAGAATCTCTCCTTCTCTCTATTTAGCAACAAAAGACTGGTTTAAAGTGCATATCCGTATACCCCCACGTTGTATGTTTGTCTCCCCGTTATTCACCTTCAATATATATCCTCCAATGCATGTGTGCATCGTGGTATTTCTGTTTATATTTACATTCTTGTACAAAACTACAGGTCAATGTGATAATGTGTAACCCTTTCATGGGTCATATCAAAATGTTCCTCTTTTCATTTCTTAGAATATGGTGTATAGCACAGTAATGCATTTTTATACCATGTTCACTTTATTTTATTCTAAGACTATCTACTGCTCCAAACTCCCAGGCGACCACAAATGCAAATGAGCTGGCGTGCCGGACAAAGAAACAAGTTTTCGCGCCCACAACTATCTCATCACATTGGATCTCCTACCTCGGAGGGGCGTGATGCCCTCGGGGTTTAAACATCTGTCCGCTCGCTTGTGTTCGCTCGCTCGTGTTCTTTCAACCTCTCGAGACCTGTCTCTCCTCGGAGACAGCTTCTTCTGGCAGTTTGTTTCAGCTAAATCCGACGGACTCACGGCTTGCCCTGAACACACCAGGACCCTTTGATACACGCGCCAGCACGTGTCCCGAGAAACAAAGAAGCCAATGCAAGTATCTGAACTATTACTAACTAGTTGCGTATAAGCTGTGCCCCTTTTAAATAAGGAGATTGTCCTCGATGGTTCATGCAGATGTGAATAGCTGATTTAATACTGCCATTTTCTTTGCTTTATCAATTTCTTTCATTCTCTACTGTTTTACATTTTTATGTTTGTTTGTTAATGTTTCATTTGTGTTAGCTAGTTGATTTTAGTTCCCCCGTAGAGTAGATAAATAAACCGCATGTGTATCCACGCTCGAATTGTTTCTGTGTTTATTTATCACATATCAATGTCACTTAAACTGCTTGATTTCGTTAAGATTTCTGAAGTGGTACTGTACTACAGTAAGAATATTGTTTTTACAGGCCAGGGGAGTAATATTTCTTAGAGTTAATATACGATCTGCTGATCACTCGGTGGACGAGTGTATTTAGTTTGTCGCTGTTATTGGCTCTGCTGCATCAGGTAAAGTGTATAAAATAATTAATGTTTAAACTCATAGTTTCCCCGAAATACACTACAATGTGCATGCTCATATTTTACAAGGAAATGTCCTAGCATTATGAGCGGTTGATGCTGATCGACGTACTGTTAATAAGTGCCGTCATTCGGTTGTTAATTATATATTAATGTTTCAGCACGTTATCTTAATGTATGGCTTGATGTAAGATTGCCTATTCCATAATAAATAAAGCAGTGTGTCGTCATACGGATTTAAAGGAGAGGTTTCTTGCTACTTTTACACAAATGTAATATAAATCTTAGGGGTCCACAGAATGTGTCTGTGAAGTTTCACCTCAAAATACACCGCAGATCTTTTATTATACTATGCCCTAATTGCCCAGTTTTGCATGTGAGGAGAAACTCGCTGTTTTGGTGTTTGTCTCTTTAAGTGCAAATGAGCTGCTAGTCTCCACCCCCTTTTCATAGTAAACTCAGCCAGGGCTTAGAGCCTGTGCTTCCATCGACAAAAGAAGGGTCACATAAAGCGAATGAGAAATGCTGTTTCTGTCTTTAAACACAAAACACATTGTTTTCTAAAAGCGAACAGACTCCTAACAAAGGCGTCATGTTTTCTACATGCGAAATTACACACGACAAACCAGTCGCGCGTTTACAGACCATACACTGCTTTCTATAAGTCAAAGTACCCATGACAGACCCATCGCGTGTTTGCAGACCATACACATTGCTTTCTATAAGTGAAGATACTCAAGACAAACGCATCACGTTTTCTCTAAGTGAAAATAACGTTACACAGGTCAATCCCGTTGCGTGTTTACAAGCCATACACATTGCTTTCTATGAGTGAATGGAAAAACGTTTCACAATGACGTTTTACCTACTTTTAAGTTGCCACAGGTCCCTGAGGTCTTACTTAAAAAATAACGGTACTTACAATGTCTTTATTTATTAGAATGACTCTTAGAATTAAAGCTGCTACAGAATTTTATGTTCATTAGGTTGAAACCTTTTGATAATATATTTAGTTACTTTGCACTATAAAGGGGTTTTGTGTTTACACACTGTTACAGACAATCTGTCATGTAATTTGACATTGTTTTGTTAAAAAAGCTGCTAAATAAAAGAAATTGTAAGAGAAAGATTTTCAATTGTTTGTATATTTTTAATAACAAAAATGGCGGACAAGATGCATCGAATTGTGACTAGGGCTGTGCAAAAACATCGATACATGTAACTATCGCAATATTTTTTTTTCAATAGTGTATCGATAGCGACACCTCTATCGATAATATTTTTAAAATCATGTCATATACATACAGCCAAAAGTAAGTGGAAGCGAGCATGGTGAAAAATATAAGAACGCTTGGAGCTCTCAGAGCTGATGTGTGGGTGTGCTCTGGTTTTCAAAATAAGTAATGGGGTAATGAGTTATATAAAATAATGCTGTTTGTAAGCTTCGCAAGTCATGACAAAAGTCACTTGGCTACTACTGCAGTGCATTAGACAGAAAGTTTATTAAGAAAAGTAACAATGATATTTATTGTGCTTTCACGGATGTGACACCAGTGCATTTACTGCACGGATGAAGCAGGGTTTTATACTGCCCATGTTCAGTGTTTTAACTGTAATGAGGGCTCGACATTAACGCTTGTCCGGGACAAGTAAATGTTTTGTATGGGAATTTAACTTGCCCGACCGGACAAGTAACTTGAAAAAAAAGAACAGTGCGACATATATGTAGAATAATAAGAATATATGCATTAGACAGAGCTGCATGTTTGTCGTGGTTGTACTTGTTTGTGTGTGACAATAATCAATGGCGCACCGCACTGAGTCTACAGGGACGCTGAATCCTGTTATTTAAATGTCATCTGGCTGTTCTGCGTGTCTGAGTGAATTATGTGCACAGTTTAACATACAACACGAGTGATGGTCGAGAATTTATCTGTGCTGCACTGTATGAGAATATGAACACATGAACTTCATCTCCATAGTTGCTCTGCGAGTTTATTTTACGAGCATTTTAGTGTTTGAGTGAAGCTATCTGCAAACAAGCGTCTTCCCAAAGACCCGTCAAAATAAAAGTCCCGTTAAATTGAAAACTCAGCCAAAAATACTGTAGTGTACTATTGAAAATTGAAGTGCCCTTGTAGTAAATTGATAAACACTGTATACTATAGTAAAGTTAAAAAACAATATAGTAGGAATTTTACTGCAGTTTACTATAGTAAATACTATAGTAACCTACAGTAATTTATGTGGACAAATAGATTTAGATTTAGATTCAATTTATTGTCATTGCACATGTACAAGTACAAGGCAACGAAATGTGACCTCTGCATTTAACCCATCCAGAGAGTAGTGAACACACGTACCCCCAGAGCAGTGGGCAGCTATCACTGCAGCGCCCGGGGAGCAAGTAGGGGTAAGGTGCCTTGCTCAAGGGCACCTCAGTTGTTACCCGCCGGCCCTGGGAATCGAACCGGCAACCTTCTGGTCATGAGTCCGACTCTCTAACCATTAGGCCACAACTGCCCTTGTGTAGAAAATGTAATATAGCAATATACCACTATTGTATAGTAAAAAAGAAAAAACACAGAACTTAGAAATATTAAAACAAATTTAGGTAATCTAAAAATGATATGGCCCTAATTTATCCATCTGTATGTAACATTAATGTCTTTTGTCAGTTATCTGCCTATTCATGTTGAACTACACTTGCACATTTCTGCCTGTGCTACCAAACTTTAAACCTCTCTAGCACCAGTGCTATGTGCAAAAAAAGTTAATTTACAGCCTTAAAACTAATAATAATTACTGCTTGCCTTAGCAGTCATGGAGAATAAGCCTATTACCAAATTCAGGCGGCCAAAGCGGACACTGGTCAAGGTTGCTTCTAAGCATTTTAACTAATCTAAATCTGAAACAATTATATTGATTATATTATAATTCAAATTAAATATAGTAATTAATTTGAAAAAATATAGTAAAGTAATATTTGTACTCGGACAAGTGAATGTCAAATTTACTTGTCCAAAGGACAACCATATGACAATGCTTAATGTCAAGCCCTGTGTAATGCACCACAACAGCCAAGTGACTTGCGTGAGCTACCTTATTCCCCTGTGCTACCCACTTGAGGGGTGCAACCCACAGTTTGAGAAGCCAAACCTCTGATCTAAAGGTCCATGCATCGCACATCATGGCCACTCTGCAGAGGTAAGGGATGTTTTTACACATATCCTTACAGAAAACCCCAGGTGGTGGACAGCATATTGTATTTCTAGCTCTACTTTTTACATTTTCTATTTAAAGTATTGCAATATATCGCAATGTGTATCGTATCGTATCGTACCGAAATACATAGCAATATATTGTATCGTGACCCATCTATCATGATATGTATCGTATCGGGAGGCACTTGCCAAATACACAGCCCTAATTGTGACCCTCTGAATCGTAATCGAATCAAATCGTGAGGCAGGTGAAGATTCACAGCTCTGGTTTGTAGTCAGAGCAAAGCAGGGCCACTGGCTGCCAGCTCTTAATCTCCTGTAGGTCTCCTTTCTTAGGAAGGAGGGTGATGACTGCCCTCCTGCAACTCAGCGGTAAATGTCCTTTCCTCAAGCTGTCCCTAAGAACAAGCAGGAAATCGTTGCCAATAACAGGCCAGAAAACCTTGTAAAAGTCCACAGGGAGTCCATCCATGCCTGGAGCCTTGCCACTCTCCAAACTCTGTAAAGCAGTGTGCAATTGTCACGAAGGTGCGTGGAGAAGAACCCAAATGCAGGCAGGCAGTAAGGGGTTAACAAAAACAAGACTTTATTAACAAAAAACGCAAAACAAACACCCTCAATGGGGAAAACGGAACTAAGAAATATACATAAATTAAAAAGACTTCCCACGAGGGGGACAAAACGTAAAACAAGCACAGCGGAAACTAAACAAAGGTACACGACCAAACGTCTTAAATGAAAACAAGGCAGGATAAAACACAAAACTCACAATACAGACATAAGGTAAGGAACAGCAGGTAACAGCAAGAGCACAAGAACACACAGAACGCAGTACACAGAACAATCCACGAGCAACAAGACAAAGAAACACGAGGGTATATATAGGGAGAGACAAACGAGGGATAATGACACAAGGCAGGTGTGGGTAATAAAACACTCAGGGAAAGATAAGGAAATGAGAGGGGCGGGGCCAATGACGAGACACTGGAGAGAACGTATATTATTGTCAAAAGGACAATAATATGTTTCTCTCCACACATAACCAAAGGCTTTGTCATGGCTCTGCTACAGGACCAAGAAAAACATGACTAAATGAAGCAGAGCCTCCAGGTGCTCACAAAGGGGTAGACGAACGAGACAAGACCGACTGAGACAGTGACAAAAACCAGACAAATATGGTGAAAATGACAAGGGGCAGACAGGACAACAAGACTACAGGATTGGGGTGGGATAACAAAAATAACAAACATGGGAGGGGGGGTGGGGCAAAACAAGAGTTCATAGGGGGCAGTCCAAACTGGTTGGGGGGGAATAGTCCCAGTCCCCGGCTGCGCTCGAGGGCGCGGAGTCCTGGGGTAGACAAGTCCTGGGGGACATCTTGACCCTGGGAGTGTCCCAGGGACCGGCTGGAAGGCCGGCTGGACAGGGCTTGA
>NC_079906.1:2588602-2631876 GCF_024868665.1 Triplophysa rosa | reverse complement strand
CGCCGGCTGGAAGGCCGGCTGGGAAGGGCTTGACGCCGGCTGGAAGGCCGGCTGGACAGGGCTGGATCGCCGGCTGGGACGCCGGCTGGATCGCCGGACTGGACGCCGGCTGCACCGGACTGGATGCCGGCTGCACCGGACTGGTCACAGGACTGGACACAAGACTGGACATCGGGCTGGACACAAGACTGGACACCGGACTGGACGCCGACTGGATGCGACTGGATTACCGTACTGGACACCGGCTGCTGCACCGGCAGGGAGGGAAGTCCACGCTGCCCACCGCTGCCTCTTTCTCTTCAGCCGAGCCACCCGCCTGGAGGTCGGCTGAAGGAAAGAGGCAAAGGGTGCGGCTGGCTCAGGCTAGGACTCCTCAGACGTGGAGCCCCAGGACTCACGTCTCCCCCGCTTCCTGCCGAGGCTTGCTGGTGGCGGAGAGGACGGTGTGGCAACGCCCACAACCCCGATCCGCAAGGGACCGTCCTCGGGGATAGCCGCCAGCCCCGTGAGAGGACACAGAACAATCCACGAGCAACAAGACAAAGAAACATGAGGGTATATATAGGGAGAGACAAACGAGGGATAATGACACAAGGCAGGTGTGGGTAATAAAACACTCAGGGAAAGATAACAAGGATGAGACAACAAATGAGAGGGGCGGGGCCAATGACGAGACACTGGAGAGAACGTATATTATTGTCAAAAGGACAATAATATGTTTCTCTCCACACATAACCAAAGGCTTTGTCATGGCTCTGCTACAGGACCAAGAAAAACATGACTAAATGAAGCAGAGCCATGACAGCAATTCAGCTGCTGAAATCACGGCATCCAGCTCTGTGTTGGCCTCTTTGGAAACTTTTGGTAAATCCTCAAAGAAGGACTGTGCCACATCTGGTCTCTCACAAAATTATTTTAAAAAAGGTTTCTCGTAAAACGCCACTGCATATCCACGTATCTCAGCAGACTTGAGCAACACCTGCCCGGTGTTAAATCGTAGAGAGTGCATAAGTCTTTTCTGTCCATTCTTATGTTCAAGGCCGAAGAAAAAATGGGAAGGTGCATACATTTTAGCAACATTGTTAAAACGGGAACGAATCAGAGCACCTTGAGCAGAAAAACCCAACAGGTTAGACAGAGCTGACTTTTTTTATTTAAGAGCTTCAAAATGTTCTCTTTATCCTGTGAAGCCTGCCAACTCTTGCAGCTTCACTATTTCACTCTCCAGATCCTTCATAGACCTAGTCATGTCTCTTGTGACATTGAGAGTATACTGTAAGCATAACTGTTTTCCCTTACTCTTCCCTATATCCCACCACTGTTGTAAAGAAGTATATTCAGATTTTGTTTTTGCATAACCATTCAAAAAACCTTAAAAGTATCTTTAAAAACAGTGTCAGCAAGCAGGGCCAAATTAAAATGCCAATAAGCACTACTGCATTTCACATCCTTAATAAAAATGGAACATTGAACAAGAAAATGATGCCAACACGATGTATTGAACAGCTTTTAAAACACTGATGTTTAAAACAATAAAACCTATCAAGTCTAGTGTGACGAGGGAGGCGTGACGAGAGCAGTGGGAGGAGGAAGCGCCGTGGGAGGAGGAAGCCTCGTATCTCTCACGGAGGAGTGGAAGCATAAAAGGCCGAGCGGCAGGGGAATACGGCGAGAGAGGACCGGGTCCGGAAATGTTAAGTTTTGTGTTTGTGTTTATGTTTGTGTGAGTGCCTTTTACTTCCGTATTATTGTTTGTTTATTTTTGATTAAAGTTTATTGTTAAATGTTCGCCGGTTCCCGCCTCCTTCCTTCCGTTTTATTGAGCTTTGCTACATTGGTGCCGAAACCCGGAGGAAGGAGGGACATGCTGTCGAAGAGCCTTCGCCCCGAAGGGGCTCGCAGTGCTGCAGAGTAGGGCAGCGCGGACGAGGGATGTCCGCCAATGGCTGCCCGAGGCGGTGGTGCTGGAGCATGTTCCCGGATGGGACGAAGAGCTCGCTGCCATGTGCCTGGGTCGAGGTGGGGTGGCTGCCATCCGAAAGGGAGTGGAGAGGTTAGCCCCACTTGCCGTGGGCCGGAGCCTGCTGCTGTCCACCAGAAAGGGGAGGAGCAGGAAGCGGGGGACCTGCTACCGTCTGCCCGCAGTTGGAGGAGCCACCGCCGGCCGCCAGGACACTAGGGCCTCGCTGGCCGCCAGGGGGCGGAGGAGGCGCGAGCTGTCCACCGCGCGTCCAGTATTCACCGCATGGCACCGCGAGCCTCTCGGCTGGTTGAGGACCGAACGACAGCGTGTCGGGGAACCTGACTTTTTTTTTCCTCTCTCCCCTATCGTCGCCCCTGTCGGTTCCTGCCTCCTTCTTTCCGTTTTATTGAGCTTTGCTACATCTAGCTAAAAAATAATGACTTGTCTTTAACATGAGAGCAGGTATATTGTCGTTGAGTAGGGTGAAAAAACCTCCAAACATCACTTAAGTCATTTGATTCAATTAATTTAATTAAACACTTCTTAATGAAGAAACATGGCTAAAACCAGATGATTATATTGCTTTAAATGAATCTGTCCCCCAAGATTATTATTATAAACACGAGCCTCGTCTAAAAGGCAGAGGGGGAGGTGTCGCAGCACTTTACAATAACTCTCTTAGCATTTCCCAGAAGTCGAACTCTAAATATAATTCTTTTGAAGTCATGGTTCTTCATGTTTCAACACCTAATACTAAAGATAAAACTCTTTTTAAATTGATTCTAGCTATTGTATATAGGCCTCCAGGGCACCACACAGATTTTATTAAAGAATTTGGTGGGTTCTTATCAGAACTAGTACTGGCCGCAGATAGACTCCTTGTCGTTGGTGACTTTAACATCCACGTAGATAACGTTACAGATGCCTTAGGAATGGCTTTCAAAGACACTCTTAACTCCATGGGCATTAGTCAACATGTGTCAGGACCCACTCACCTTCGTAATCATACTTTAGATTTAATACTGTCTTACGGTATAAATGTGGACGATGTTAAAATCCTTCAGCAGAGTGAAGACATTTCGGATCATTATCTGGTATTATGTTTGCTTCACTGGCCTACGGCTGCAAATAAAACTCATTGTTACAAATATGGTAGAACAATAACTTCAACTACCAAAGATGCGTTTCTCGATAATCTGCCCGAATTGTCTCAAATCATGAGAAATAACGTTGAAGATCTTGACATTACCACTGAAAATTTTAATTCCACCTTCTCGGTAACGCTAGACAAAGTTGCTCCACTACGTTTAAAGAAGATTAAAAATGGCAGCCCCACACCGTGGTATAATGAACACACTCAGGCTCTAAAGAAAGCGGCCCGAAAAATGGAGCGCAACTTTAAGAAAACTAAATTAGAGGTATTTCGTACAGCATGGAAGGATAGTATTCGAAAATACAGGAAAGCCCTAATAACTTCTAGATCCGCCTACTTTTCATCACTAATAGAAGAAAACCAGCACAACCCTAGGTTTTTATTTAACACGGTGGCTAAATTAACAAAAAATAAATCGTCAGTGACTTCTGATCCTGTATATCAGCATAGCAGTGATGAATTTATGAACTACTTCACATATAAAATCCAAGATATTAGAGAAAAAATTATAACAATGCAATCAGAAGTGAAACCCGCTGAACAAACTAACTACAGCGCCCTTAAGGAGAAAATGCAATTATTTTATACCGTAGATCAAGATGAGCTGTCTAAAATTATTAGATCATCTAAATCAACAACATGCATACTAGACCCTATACCTACAAATCTACTGAAAGAGATGCTCCCAGAAATTATAGATCCTCTTCTTGGTATTATTAACTCATCTCTGACATTAGGACATGTGCCTAAAGCATATAAGGTGGCTGTTATAAGGCCCCTTGTCAAAAAACCCCAACTCGACCCTAGAGAACTAAGGAACTACAGGCCTATATCGAATCTACCTTTCATATCTAAAGTTCTGGAAAAAGTAGTTTCAACTCAATTATGCTCCTTCCTCCAAAGGAATGACATCAATGAAGAATTCCAGTCTGGATTTAGAGCATGTCACAGTACAGAGACTGCTTTGATCAGAGTTACAAATGATCTGCTATTGGCGTCTGACCGAGGTTGTATCTCGTTATTGGTGCTGCTAGACCTTAGTGCTGCATTCGATACCATTGACCACAGCACACTCCTACATAGACTCGAAAATTATGTCGGCATTAAGGGAATAGCTTTGAAATGGTTTAAATCTTATTTATCCGACCGTTTTCAATTTGTAGCAATAAACAATGAGGTGTCACGCAAATCGCAAGTCCAGTACGGTGTACCACAGGGCTCAGTCTTAGGGCCTCTGCTCTTCGCATTATACATGCTACCTCTAGGAGATATAATAAAGCGACACGGAGTTAGCTTTCACTGTTATGCTGATGATACTCAACTTTATATTTCCTCGAAGCCTCATGAAACACAGCAGTTCCATCGAATAATGGAATGCATAGTCGATATAAAAAACTGGATGAGTAACAACTTTTTATTA
This sequence comes from Triplophysa rosa, assembly GCF_024868665.1. NCBI lineage: Eukaryota > Metazoa > Chordata > Actinopteri > Cypriniformes > Nemacheilidae > Triplophysa > Triplophysa rosa. The sequence goes on along the minus strand of NC_079906.1, from coordinate 2,627,340 downwards.
CTGAACTCGGACAAAACGGAAGTGTTACTTATTGGACCGAAAACTGCTATAAGTAACAACCAAGAATACTGTTTAACTATTGACGGATGTTCCATAAAACCCTCGTCGTCAGCAAAGAATCTTGGCGTTCTATTCGATAGTAATCTGTCATTTGAGAGCCACGTCGCCAACACCTGTAAAATTGCGTTTTTCCATCTTAAGAATATATCTAAACTACGTCATATGCTGTCAATCTCAGATGCAGAGAAGTTAATTCATGCATTCATGACATCAAGACTAGATTACTGTAATGCACTGTTAGGTGGTTGCCCTGCAGGCTTATTACAAAAACTCCAATTGGTCCAAAACGCGGCAGCTCGAGTTCTTACACGTACAAAAAAGTATGAACATATTAGCCCGGTTCTGTCAACCTTGCACTGGTTACCTATAAAGCATCGCGTTAACTTTAAAATCTTGCTTATTACCTATAAAGCCTTACATGGTTTAGCTCCTCAGTACTTGAATGAACTCCTTTTGTATTACAGTCCTTCACGTGCATTACGCTCTCAGGCGTCCTGTCAGTTGGTAATACCTAGAATTTCAAAATCAAGTGCAGGTGGTAGATCCTTTTCCTATCTAGCGCCTAAACTTTGGAATAGTCTTCCCTGCACTGTCCGGGAGGCAGACACACTCTGTCAGTTTAAATCTAGACTAAAGACGCATCTTTTTAATCTTGCATACACTACTCTTCCATAATATAAATCTTCAGAGGGTTTAGGCTGCATTAGTTAGATCAACCGGAACCAAAAACACAACTGATGTACTTGTTGCATCAAAGAGTACAGAACAGTACTCTACTCTCAGCCAGTCTTGTCTCATTGTTCCAAGGTTACCACAGCGAGCAGGATGCAGTTCATGGCCTGACCTGATGGTAGAGCGGAGAATGGGAAGTGGGGACCTGACAAGAGCTGAGATGATAGAGCTGGATAAAGAAGGACGCGGTCTCTTGACATGTCTTCACCACAAAATTTCAAATGCTATTAGATTATTAATGATAATCTTAAACTATAATTTATTTTATTATTAAGTTTATTTATTTTATTTAGCCTTGTTGTGCAAGCTCTCTGGAGCTTGTGCAGAGGCAGCAGCTTTTGCCAGAGGGGAACTGGAATCCCCTGGTTGGGCCTGGGTTCTCCTGAGGTTTTTTTTCTCGATTAGAGTTTTGGGTTCCTCGCCACCGTTTGCATACTGTTTTTGCACTATCTGCCTGACCGGGGGGGCTGCTTTAGAATTTTAAAGTTTTACTTAATTAATATTGCATATAGGAATTTATAGTCTGTTATATTTGACCTGTGCTTCTCTCTCCTTTATCCTAAATGTGTGCTCTCACTGAGCGTGTGTGTGTGCGTACTTGTCTGTGTACGCACGTGTGTTTGTGTGTGTTGTGTGTGTCTGCGTGCGTGCGCATCCGTGTGTGTGTGTGTGTGTGTCTCTATGTCTATGTGTGTTAGTACGTGTGCATATTGTGTGTGTGGAGTGTTTTGTATGTGGGTATGTCTGTCTACTGTGTTTTCAACCTGTTCTTGTTTTTGCAGGTACAACTTTAATTATTTTGCTTATAGTCAATATGTCTCATGTACAGCTGCTTTGTAACAATGAAAATTGTAAAAGCGCTATATAAATAAAGTTGAGTTGAGTTGAGTTGAGTTAATGGCACCATGTGGTTCCATATGGTTTCTATCAACAGTTGGATTTACAGTACAATTAAAATCACCACCTATAACCAAATAACTATCACCAGTACAGTTACTAATAACAGAGTTTAAAGTGTTTAAAAAGATGACCATTTCACTACCCAGAGTTGGAGCATACACATTTAAGAAAGTTAATTTTACACTTTCAAACACTGCATCAATTTTAAGCAAACGCCCATTTATGATTTCCTCAGTAACATAAGAGATCGGTAAAAAATCTCTAGAAAATAATATACCAACTCCACTGCTTCTGCTGCTTTTATGACTGAGGACAACCTCCCCGTCCCATTCTTTTTTCCAATCTACTTCATTTTCAAATGTACTGTGTGTTTCTTGTAGAAAAACAACATTTCGTTTTCTAACTTTAAACAAATTGAAAAGAGAAACCCTCAAAACATTTCATCGTCTCTGATGTAACATGCACAGTATAATCATAGCCATCTATTTTAAACTTCAAAACCAAGTTCAACTCTTCGTTGGTGTTTTTGAGAATCATGAACAATTGTCTTCTAAAAGACATGACATACTTAAGATGGGGAGACTTACAGCTAAAAGGAACCATCTTCAGCGGAGACACTAGCTGTCCGTGCCTCGGCAAAATTTCGTTCTTTAAGAACGGGGCATATTAGAAATAATGATCTTTTTTGCCGGATTTACTAAAGCCAAGACCGGTATAAATGTACCTCGAATCACAATTTCATTCTCAATAAGCTCATTTACTTTCTCTACACTGCCTAGAAAGATCACTACCGTTAACTATTCATTCTAGAAGCAAATTTAATACTTTCGTACCCAACAATTTCTCCCACCGCAAGACTACAATCCTCATCCGAACACCCGTCTGGCAGAGTTTAATCGCATGTCGATGAGAGAGAGAGAGAGAGAGAGAGAGAGAGAGAGAGAGAGAGAGCGGGAGAGAGAGCTCAGTGAAAAGATCCAGGAAGTGAACAAACTTGATTTATTATCGGCAAAAATGCAGATGTCATAGTTTGGACAACTCTCTGCAGCTAATTAATGAAATGCACGCAAAGATTTTGTATTTACGGTTTGAAGAGAAAGACAGGCAAAGACATCTTCCCTCATGCTAACTCTATCTCTTTGACGTGTCTGTCATCAACCTTAGGGCCCACACAAACAAATGAACCAGTGATATACAGTATATACTGGAATATGCATCGGTGATTCTTAAGTAACAGTTACATTATACTGCACATGTTAAAAATTCAAATAAAATTACCAAAAATCTTTTTTTTCTAGTTATGAGTTTTAAAAATCTTTACAATTAGAGGAGGCATTATTTTCAAGACTTTTGCGACCATACAGGTTGCTTTGAATGAAGCGAGATACACTTATTTTAAACCAGTACCAGACCTGATAGCAAAGAAATGCAAACAGTCCTGGGTAAAATGAGCTAACTGATAAAACAGCTGGGTTTTATTTTTCTTTGTTTGAAATCTGGAACACGTCTTGCACAATCTTGTATGACAACATCATATAAAAATTACCATTGCTTATTGCAAACAAGTCTGTTGCACTCTGCACACATTTAGCTTTAGCCACTGTTTGGAGCACATGCCTTTGACAAGCAAATATTTCCCATAAGATGTTATTTCTCACCACAGAAGAGTATATTTAGGTTAGTGGATTACAGATGTTTGACCAGCGTTCATAACACTAAGCAAACTGGAGCACAAGGCAAGACATACAAGCAATGTTTTATATTTCCACTTTCTCATGTGGCCTTGCCCAATTTCAGAAAACAGGCTGCAAGTCCCAGAATTAAACAATTTAATGCAGCCAACTTCGAACTGTACACAAACAGGATTGTGGTTAGGGGTTCATGTAGAAGATGTCAGATGTCCTCCCTTCTCCTGGTTTGTTATGTCGTACATACATATTATATTATAATGTAATATTTATAGTGAGTTGTCTATAGTGGATGTGTATTTAAATACCAAGATTAAATCCAAACTATCCACTTGTTAAATTGACACCACAAACGGGCGTTTCTGTGTCCAAATGCTCCATGAGATGCGAAAAGCAAATGATAAACAATCCTAATACACCCACAGTGTGCTGGAAAACGTCTTGGTTACGGATGTAACCTCAGTTCCCTGATGGAGGGAACGAGACGTTGTGTCGAACCTATCATCTTCTGAGTATTTAGAAAAGGCCAATGAAAATTGGCGAATGAAATTTCCATGCCGGACTCCTCTCCGGATGTCCGGGTATAAGAGGGAAGCCGGCTTGCTCATTCATTCACCTTTTGGTCTGAGGAGCCTGAAGCATCCCCCCGACCGCTGGGGTGGGCGGCCAGCGTTGTGGCATAAGGGACACAACCTCTCGTTCTCTCCATCAGGGAACTGAGGTTACATCCGTAACCAAGACGTTCCCTTTCTGTCGGTCTCTCGACGTTGTGTCGAACCGACAGAATGGGGTTCCTATGGAAAACGCCACAGCGCTGAGCCGCATCACAATCTCTAGTGGAGCGACGCTGACTGGCCTGGGTGAGTCAGACGTGAGCGCTAGCCGAAATTGTAACCATCCAGTGGAGAGGAAGGGGGTCCCAGAGCTTTTTCAAAAAGTTGGGAAGCCCCTGCCACCGGCCATCACAGGCGGAGGCCTAATTCTCTAACAGCGAGAAGCCGCCCGGCACCGTAAGGGCCACTGGGTAAGCATTATTCCCCCCTGGCGGAAAAAAGCTGCAGAGACCACTACCTAAGGAGTAGTGGAGACACCACATGGTCTCGCCAACAGGGGAGAACTCATGGAAAATGTGCGGACTAAGAAGTTAACCGCAAGGTGGGAGTCCACCTAGGGAGGTCATGGGTTGCCGAGGTGAGAACCATTCATGAGGATACATCAGACGGAACAGCCCACGGAGGGGGGGTTACCATGTCTGGAGCACTAGGTCCGGTTAGAGCTATGTGGGAGATAACTCAACTGTTCCCTGGCCTAAGGGGCAGGGCTGCTCTGCCCAGCCTGCCCCGAGGAAGGTGCTTAATGATGGATGGAATACCTGTTCTTTACCCAGTGGGGAAAGAAGGGAGGCGTAATGGCCGCTGATCCTCCTAGAGGAAGGGGGAAGGGCTTTCGCAGGAGTACGCCCTACCGGCTGCCGGTCCTACACGTTGCCCTGCAATACCGGTTCCGCGCATAGGTATTAGAAACTCGCGGAGTTGTTGGGCATAGCCCAACCCGCAGCTCTGCAGATGTCTGCCAGAGAGGCGCCCTGAGCCAGTGCCCATGAGGAGTGTGCCTCACTCCCAACGGGCAGGGGCGATTTTGAGATCGGTATGCCATAACGATGGCATCCACGATCCAGTGCGCCAGCCTCTGTTTGGAGACAGCCCTCCCTTCTGCTGACCTCCAAAACAGACAAAGAGCTGCTCAGAGCTTCTGAAGCTCTGCGTGCGGTCCAAGTAGAGGCGCAGTGCGCGTACTGGACACAACACGGAAGGGGTTGGGTCTACCTCCCCGTGGGGAGCGCCTGCAGGTTCACCACCTGGTCTCTCGGGAGAGTGGTGGGAACTTTGGGCACGTAGCCGGGACGGGGTCTCAGGATAACGTGAGAATCCCCGGGCCCGAGTTCTAGGCAATCTGTGGACACGGAGGGTGCTTGCAGGTCCCCTACCCTCTTGGAGGTGAGCGCCATCAGGAGAGCCGTCTTTATCGAGAGGTGAGAAAGAGAGGCAGCTCCGAGAGGCTCGAAGGGGGCGGGGCCTCTTGAGGCCCGCCACCTAGGTCGCAAGAGGGTACGGAGCGCGGATGAGGCGATCGCCTTCTCACGCCCCTTAGGAACCTAATGACCAGGTTGTGCTGTCCCAGAGGCTTCCCAGCAACTGGGTCGTGATGAGCGGCCGTAGTGGCTACATACACTCTCAGTGTGGAGGGGGGTGAGGTTACTCCCCAGTCTCTTATGAGGAAGGGACAGCCCGTTCCCGATCGAGCAACTCCGCGGGTCTTCTCGCCGAGAAGAGCACCAGGACGAGAAGAGGCACCACTTATGGGCGTATAGCCGCCTAGTGGCCGAGGCCCTAGCCTGAGTGATGTCCCAACCAGACAAGGGGTGGGCCACTCGGGATCTCCTCGTCCCGTCCAGACATGGAGGTTCCAGGGTTCTGCCTGGGATGCCGTAACATGCCCTTCCCCTGGGAAAGCAGGTCCTTCGCCAGGGGGAGCGGCCAGGGGGGAGTTGTTGTCAAGAGCCTTAGCTCCGAGAACCAAGTCCTGGTTAGGCCAATGGGGCGTAACTAGTACCACTTGATGCTCCTCTTCCCTGACCTTGCACAAGACCTGTGCAATGAGGCTCACTGGAGGGAAGGCGTACTTCCGCTTGTCCCGCAGCCAGTTGTTCGCAAGGGCATCCGTGCCGAGGGGTGCCTCGGTCAGGGAGTACCAAAGCGGACAATGGGTGGAGTCCGGGGAGGCAAACAGGTCCACCTGTGCCTGGCCGAACTGCTCCCAAATGAGCCGGACTGCGCGGGGATGGAGTCGCTACTCTCCGCGAGGCGTCGACTGACGAGAGAGCGCATCGCCTGTCTGGTCCCGCCGAGGATGCCATGTATCCCAGGAGCCTCTGAAATAGTTTCAGGGGGACCGCTGACTGCCCGAAAGCTTCAGACAGTTCAACACTGACTGGGCGCGCTCTGTAGTCAGTCGCGCTATAATGGGGACAGAGTCGAGTTCCATACCGAGAAAGAGGATGCTCTGCACTGGGGAGAGCTTGCTCTTTTCTCAGTTGACCTGTAGCCCCAACCGATCTAGGTGCCGGAGCACCAGGTCCCCGTGTGTACACAACAGATCTCGAGAGTGAGCCAGGATGAGCCAGTCGTCGAGATATTGCTAGCCATTGAACCACCCCCGGGGGACGGATTCATTGCCGGGGGAGGACCCCCGGGGAGGAGATCGGCTCTGCTGTTTGTCCTGCCTGACGACTGCGCAGCTCAACGCACTGTCTGACTGAGAGTGCTGAGGGCTGGTGTTTATACTCGACATTGCGCTTCGTCGTAACGCAATGTCGAGTTGCCGTCCACCGTCGTGCCGAGGGTGGGAGCGGCTGTGATACCCCAGAGAGAGAGGAAACATTCTTTTTGAGAGTAAGGGGACGCTAGCCCCCTGGAGGGGGCCAGCAGATGGTGAGACGGGGCAGGATCCGTCCCTATCCAATTTCCCAGCAATGTGGTTGGGGTCGGGCCCAATGGTAGCCTCGATCCCCCTGAGGACTTCCCATGAGGGCCGCTTCTGCTTTCGCCGTGGCTGCTGATGGGGCGATGGTCTCCTCTTCGCTGTCTCTTCCAGGGGGGCCGTCTGAGTGGGTACCGCCAGAGCTGGAGGGCGTCAAAGAGGACCAGGGCTGCTGGGAAGCAGACGGTGCACAGGACTTGACGGTCGAGGCGGCCAAGTCGCAGCACGGGAGGATTGCTTCTTTACTGTCGAGAACTGTGGCTCGACAGTATCACCAACCAGCTCCCCCCTTGCGAGATGGGTGCGTCGAGAAAGCGGACCTTCCGGCGTTACACATCTGCGCAAGGTTCGGCCAGAGGAGTTTCTCATGGACCATAAGTGTGGACATCGCCCGACCCAGGGCCCGCGTGGTCACCTTGGTCACCCGTAGAGCAAGGTCGGTGGCGGCGCGTAGTTCCTGCATAAGCGCTGGGTCGGTCTTACCCTCGTGGAGCTCTCTCAACGCCCTGGCCTGGCAGGAGCCATAGCGTGGAGAGAGGAGGCAGCTTGGTCCGCCGCAATGTAAGCTCTCGACACCAGAGATGCCGAGACCCCACATGCTTTGGACAGGAATCTAGGTCGATCCCCCCCCAGGTGGCCGCCGTCTACGGGCACGCATGCACCGCGGTGGCACCACCTGGGGGACATCGATGTATCCTCTAGCTGTCTCAACCTTGAGGGAAGAGAGGGTGACAGAACTTTGTTTGACGTGAAACGTGCCGGAAAGGGGGCGTTCCAGGTCTTACTAAGTTCCTCATGCACTTCCGGTAAACACGGCACTGGGGGCGGGCGCGGCTTGAAGCCACGCTCAAACCCGAGGCGCCATGTAGCCAGCCGCGAACGCTGGGAGAGGCAGTGTGGGCACTGCAACCCAACACTCACGGCGGCCCGGGAAAGCATGGCTGACATTTCGACTTCCGCTTCTTCCTGGGCTCGCTCCCCCGAGGGAGGGAGCCTGAGGAATCGTCAGAGTCAGATGGCAGTACGTCACCCCCCGATGCTGCAAGAGACATCTCATCATCACGCATCGTGTCCGAATACGTGATTGAGGAATAAGACGGTGGGACCGTCTCCTGGGGAAAGGTCAGACGAACGAGACGAGGTGTGAACGGTCCGTGAGCCAGTGGCTGGCAGATTATCGCTCACAGTAATCCTCATATCACCCTCGCTGCTTGCCGTAGCGGACGGCAGGGCCGTAGTCCTGCCGCCGCGGAACGGGGAGCAAACGAGGTGGTGGCTGAGTCCCGTGGGAACACAGCCACCCATGACGCAACGTCTGAATTGTCACCGCCCGCAGTGTGGGCATACTGGAAGCAGGCGTACTGGAAGCAGGCATCGTGTCCGTCCCCCTCCTCGATGAGTGTGTTGCACCCATGAGAACAGCAGGACAAGCCACGCTGGAGAAATTTGCTCTTTTAGAAAGGAAATTAGCTCAAACACCACCGGAACTGCCGAGACGCCCAGGGGAGAGTCACTGCAGGAAGGGACCGTCCGCTGCACTACGTCGTAGATTCCAGCAGAAAAATGATCACCAAAGATCGTAGAGAAGCTCATCAGATGCGTAGGCTCTGAAGAACAAAAGGTGAATGAATGAACACGCCGGCTTCCCTCTTATACCCGGACATCTGGGGAGGAGCATGCAAATTTCATTCACCAATTTTCATTGGCCTTTTCTAAATACTCTCAAGACAAACCCCAATCTGTCGGTTCGACACAACGTCGAGAGACAGCCAGAAAGGGAACTACTGACTAACAATCATTTCCATTAAAGGTCTTTGCTTATACAGTTGGAATTTGCGTCAGAAATTTTCGCACGATAAAAAATATATACGACCTCACAGTGTCAACTACATTTACACATTGCCTCTGGCCTTTTAGGGACATGGGGTGGAAAAAATATGAAAGGGAAGAGAATTTTTTTTAAGCTTTTGCGTTATCTCGCAAAAGTTTTGCGTTCCCCCGAGAAACATTGCGTTCTCTCGCAAACATATTTGCGTTATCTCACAAAACATTCAAACGTCCTGTTGTCCCGATCTGTACATTAACAATGGAGCGGTTCATAGATTCCCGGACCAATAACTCGTGAGCTAAACGTTGTTATAACACAAATAACACCTAGATCCTTAGACAAAGATCTACAACTTAGTCTTCCTCAAAACGAGAATATAAATTGATCTCTGTGTATGAGCAGGCAACATGGACAAGTCCGAAGGGACCGTCTGCAAAATGGCTGTAAATCCGAAAAGCGTTACTACAAATATAGTCATTAATAACTTAAATGTTACACACTGTAGTCACAACCTCAACTGAACTTTATTTATATAGCACTTTTTACAATTTTCATTGTTACAAAGCAGCTGAACATAAGACATACTGACTATAAGCAAAACAATTAAAGTTGTACCTGCAAAAACAAGAAAAAGTTGAAAATTCCTAATGCAATATTAATTAAGTAAAACTTTAAAATTCTAAAGCAGCCCCCCCGGTCAGGCAAAAAACAGTATGCAAATGGTGGCGAGGAACCCAAAACTCTAATTGAGAAAAAAAAACCTCATGAGAACCCAGGCCAACCAGGGGATTCCAGTTCCCCTCTGGCAAAAGCTGCTGCCTCTGCACAAGCTCCAGAGAACTTGCACAACAAGGCTAAATAAAATAAATAAACTGACTAATAAGGTAAATTATAGTTTAAGATTATCATTAATAATCTAATAGCATTTGAAATTTTGTGGTGAAGACGTGTCAAGTGACCGCGTACTTCTTTATACAGCTCTATCATCTCAGCTCTTGTCAGGTAGCCGCTTACCATACTCCGCTCTACCATCAAGTCAGGACATGAACTGCATCCTGCTCGCTGTGGTAACCTTGGAACAATGAGACAAGACTTGCTGAGAGTAGAGTACTGTTCTGCACTCTTTGATGCAACAAGTACATCAGTTGTGTTTTTGGTTCCAGTTGATCTAACTAATGCAGCCTAAACCCTCAGAGGATTTATATTATGGAAGTGTAGTGTATGCAAGATTAAAGAGATGCGTCTTTAGTCTAGATTTAAACTGACAGAGTGTGTCTGCCTCTGCCTTTGGTTGAATTACAACCAAATTCAGTTTACACATTAATGCTCTCCGGCTGAATTTAAACTGGTTTTAGTTATACTACAGTATGTAGCACTTAAGTTAATGACTATTTTTAGTAGCCTAATGATCTTCGAGTTTTGCACTTTACAGACGATCCCTTCGGTATTGTCTCAGCTGGCTCGCCTGAGATCAATTTGTGGGAAATTAAGTTAAAGTTAATTTTTTATGTTACTTAGAATGGGGTGTCATTTGTGTTATAAGCAGAGGTGGGTAGTAACGCGCTACATTTACTTCGTTACATTTACTTGAGTAACATTTTGGAAAATATGTACTATTTAAGTAAAATTAAAAGTGTGTACTTTTACTCTTACTTGAGTAAATTTCTAATAGAAAATCTGTACTTTTACTTCTTTACATAACTTACATTGCATGACGTTCCTTCGTTCCTTCATTTTAAAATATGCTTTTTAAAACGCGTTGTTTATTTCAAGGTTGTCGTCTCTTTTTACAGGCATTCCCGAGTGATCGATTCTTTTGAGTCGATTCTTTTGAAAGCATTAATTGAACAATTGGCAAAACCATTTGAATAGGCTAATGAATCAGTTCAAATTATTTGTTCAGTTCGCAGCACGATCTGAATCATCTGAAGCAGGATTACTCACTCCTCGTAGCGCGAAACTTAAGAACACGCAGAACACAAAGAGCGTTGGGTGAAGTGGATATTAATCTATATCTATACAATCAAAACTGCAAATGTGTCATATTGTTTGCCAGCAATGATAAATGCCCGCCATATGCGCGCACCCACGCGACCTGTTCATCAGACACAGCAACATGCGCGTTACCTGTCAGACACAGAGACGTGGGCTTGCAGAAATATACATTTGAAGAACAGAAGGAAGAAAACATGTTGATGGGCGTGTGGTTCACTGTTTACTGTTTGTTTACAAGAAAGAGCGTTTCACAACACACACGTGACACAACACGAGAAAACATGAGCTTTGTTCAGAAATGTGTATTTCATTTAAGAGAGCACTGCAGATGTTCTAGATCATCTTAGGAAATGCTCTGAGTTTAGTTAATGCTTTAGTTTGACATGGTCTATTATTCTGAACAAGTTGTGTAAACTACATTGACATCAGGACTAGATGAAATTTACAGAAATGCTCGTCTCTTCTGTGTTTGTCTATTCTTTAGTCTCTCTAGTATATTGCAAAGATATCTGCTTATGATAATTAAAAATATTGATTAAAATGTATTCAAATATTGGCGTTAATATTAATTTAATGTAGTAGGCCTATATAATCAGATACAAAGTAACTAAGTAACTAGCTACTTGAGTAGTTTTTTCATTGCATACTTTTTTACTTTTACTCAAGTAATTTTTAAAATAGTGACTTTTACTTTTACTTGAGTAACAATTTCTCTAGTTACTTGTACTTTTACTTGAGTAAAGATTTTGGCTACTCTACCCACCTCTGGTTATAAGAACGTTTAGCTCACGAGTTATTGGTCCGGGAATCTGCGACTATAGCCAATGTATATGTAAGGAGCTAGTCTTAAATTCTGCCAGTGGGACATTAAACATAAAGTGTTTGTCCGAACTCGCAAAATGTTTTGCGAGATAACGCTAATAGGTTTGCGAGAGAACGCAAAAGTTTTGCGAGGGATAACGCAAAAGCTTTAAAAAATATTTTCTCTTCAGTCTCATTTTTTCCACCACCATGTTACTTAAAGGGCTCCGTAGCCTCCGATATTTTCGTCTGAAAAAAAATCAGACTGGGTTCGATTTTCTGCGTTTTTCGCATCCATAGCAAGCATTTTGAAATGTGTTTTGACAATTCCGAACCACCATACACTGTTGTCTTACAAATAATGCAACATGGGCACTAGTGATGGGCGTTCGGATCATTTTACTGACTCGGATCTTTGAGTCTCGTTCAGCAAAATGAACGAATCTTTTTTCGAGTCATATCGTTCATTTCGTTCATTTTAGCAAAATATAATAACATTTACGCATTTGGCAGACTTAAATTGCTATATCCTATACATTTATACATAGGCATGTGCAATCCCTGGGTTCGAACCCACAACGTTGCTGTTGTTAACGCATTGCTCTTACCACTGAGCTACAGGAAAGCTAATTAACATGTTACATGTTAATGCTATAAGAAACAGAAAAGATTAATTCATTGTTTACCTGGGTCTTTAGTGTATGATTAGCTCACCACACCTCTTATCTGACAAGTCCTCGGGTTTGACTCCTTCGTTCATCACGTGACAGCGTCGTAAGCTAAACCAATGCAGTCAGAGCCGGAAAGAGAATTGATTAGTTCACCTCAAGAGTCTTCGGGTTTGACTCCTTCGATCATCACGTGACAGCGTCGTAAGCTAAACCAATGCAGTCAGAGCCGGAAAAAGAATTGATTAGTTCACCTCAAGAGTCTTCGGGTTTGACTCCTTCGATCATCACGTGACAGCGTCGTAAGCTAAACCAATGCAGTCAGAGCCGGAAAAAGAATTGATTAGTTCACCTCAAGAGTCTTCGGGTTTGACTCCTTCGATCATCACGTGACAGCGTCGTAAGCTAAACCAATGCAGTCAGAGCCGGAAAAAGAATTGATTAGTTCACCTCTCGAGTCTTCGGGTTTGAATCGTTCGTTCTTCTTGAATTCCAGTACAGGACCCATAGAATGTTGCGCAATGCGCATGCGCGACTGAACGAATCACTCCCTACGAATCACTCACACTTTAATGTGACTCGTTCTTCCCGAGTCACATTAAAGATTCGTTCAAAATGAACGAATCGTTCAAGAACGACCCATCACGAATGGGCACAAATCTCTAAAAATGTAGATGGATTCATTCACGGAGTAATTACTTAGGAAACACTTTTTAATAAAGTTGTTGGAGGCTTGATATCAAGCGACCGTGTAGTCTGTTAATAGTATCATGTTAGCTTTTTACTTCTGGCGATTATTTCGGCTTCAAAAGTAAAACATTTTGTGTTCATTTGTAAAGACTATCTTAATAGACAAAACATGAAAACATCATAAACCTTTGTTAATCACACACAGCAAAATCGCCAGTGTTAAAAAGGGTCAAATTAACTCTCACAGTGTTTATATAATCCCCACTCTCACAGTGTTTATATAATCCCCATTTTGAGAGTGTGGATTATATATACACCGTGAGTGTTAATTTGACCTTTTTTAACACTGGCGATTTTACTGTGCAGAGTTTATATTTTGTGATCTTCCAACAGTCTATGGGAAAAAGGCATAGGCTTTCAGTCGAGGGAACCGCTGCAGCTAGTGGTGCACTGACATTTCGGCTGCCAAAACTTTTGGCCGAAAATGGCATGATCGGTTCCGACCGACAGAAAAAATAGGCCGAAATAAAAACCGAAATATTCAGCGCCTGCGCCTCTCCCTTCAGTGCTCGCGCTCACTCTAGCTATTATCAAAAGAGTCTTTTGAAAAGACGATCATGTAAGCGCACCATAACTGTCATGGTTCTGTCCCATCTTGTCTTGCTTTTCTTGGCCTAGTGGCAGAATCATGACAGCCTCATGTTTTGTGTGGGAAGAGACATATTATTGTCGTCATGACTTAATATGCGCTCTCTCCGGTCCCGTCTCTAGCCCTGCCCCTCTCGTTCTCTCTTATATTATAAATTGTCTTAATGTGTTTACACACGAGCGCGTGGCGCATATAAAGCATGCGTTCATTGCCGCGTTTCACTGGCATAAAGTTGGTTTGACATTAAACTTTCGATATTCATGAATTTAGGGACCGTCTCTAAAGTTAAATACACATTAAAATACCCTTTTCCAATTTCAAAAGCATTTAAAGGGAATGATTTATAGCCACAAAACTAACTGTACAGTGTTCATGTGTGTGTCAGCTATTATGCACAACTTTTAGATTATTGAGTATTAAAATAAACCATCAAATAATATACATATTCCTATACATATTGAGCTTTAAATAATGGTATATTTGTGTATGAGACCATTATACACATAGGAATGTTTGCATGTGATTTGACAGTTTATTTGAATACATATCAATAATCTAAAAGGTGTGTATTCTATCTGACACACACATGAACACTTTACATGTCATGACTCTGCTTCTTCATGTCATGTTTATTCTTGGTCTTGTAGCAGAGTCATGACAAAGCCTTAGGTTTTATGTGGAGAGAATCATATTATGGTCTATCATAACATATTATGCATTCTCTTCAGTGTCGCGTCTCTGGCCCCGCCCCCTTGTTATCCCGTTTAGCTTCCCATTAGTGTTTGATCCCTGCCACCTGCCCTTCACCCTCCCTGTGTCATTATCCCTCGTTTGTATTCCCCTATTTAATGCCCTTGTTTTCTCTGTCCTGTGTCGGTTCGTCTTGTATTGTGCCTAGTCATGTCCGGTATTGCTATTTGTTTGTTTTTTGCCTGTCCTTGTGAATACCTTACCTGTACCTTGGTGTGAGACGTTGTGTCAGTTTATTTCTAGTTTGGTTTTGTGCCCCACGTGGGAAGTCTTTGTTTCTTTTTATTCCATAGTATTATTTAGTCTTGTCTTTGTTATCCCATTGTGGGCTTTTGTTTTGTTTCAAATAAACCTGTTTCTTGTTAACCCCTTAATACCCGCTGCCTGCAATTGGGTTCTTCCGAAATCCTTGACAGAACGAACCGACCAAAACTGAACCCAGCAGGCAGCCCCATGGACAGGCTCCCAACCAGCCGGTGGCCGTGTACCGGTAATCTGGTATGGTGGGAGGCATTAGCCTCCCAGTCACACGCCGGAGGTGGCCCGTTCCCGGCCCAGTGCCATCGGCCTTTACTGGACTATGCTCAGGAGGTCGAGGCCAGGAAAGCATCCGTCCCCGAGGTGCTGGTGAGTGCCTACCTCATGGCCGGGATGGATGACCCACCATCTTTTCCGGAGCGGGAGGAGTTGGTTTACCAGCCGTTCCCACAGTTAGTGGAACGGTTGCAGCTTCGAGAGGAGTGAGGCAAAGACTCCGCTCCCAGCAATCATCCAATCTCCTCTCGTCCCGGTCTGGTGTCCATCCCGGAGGACCGTGTGGTGGGTACTCTCACCTTGGGGAACTCCACGCCATCATCCTCCCCACTTCCTGCAGCCTCCCTACCACCAGTTAGCCTCGGTGGGAAGCGGGGAAGGCGAGAGTCCTGGGCGTCATCATCGGAGGACTCCAACCCGGAGCCAACCGTACCGTTTGCCTTCTACTTGCAGCCGGCCACCTGGCGGGTGGCCAGACTCAAGAGAAAGAGGCAACGGCGAGCAGCGCGAGGTCGGGCCAGTTCGGTGCAGCCGGCGTCCAGCCCGGTGCAGCCGGTGTTCAGTCCGGTGCAGCCGGCGTCCAGTCCGGTGCAGCCGGCATCCAGTCCGGTGCGGCCGGCGTCCAGTCCGGTGGTGCTGCCGATGTCCTGTCCAGTGTCCGGTCAGGTGCGGCCGGCGTCCAGTCCGGTGGTGCAGCCGGCGTCCAGTCCGGTGGTGCTGCCGATGTCCTGTCCAGTGTCCAGTCCGGTGCGGCCGGCGTCCGGTCCGGTGCGGCCGGCGTCCAGTCTTGTGTCCAGTCTTGTGTCCAGTCCTGTGTCCAGTCTTTTGTCCAGTCATGTGTCCAGGCCGGTGATCCAGCCGGCGTCCAATCCGGTGATCCAGCCAGTGTCCAGTCCGGTGATCCAGCCGGTGTCCAGTCCGGTGATCCAGCCGGCGTTCGGTCTGGTGCAGCCAGAATCCAGTCCAGTCCAGCCGGTGTCCAGTCCGGTGGTCCAGCCGGCGTCCAGTCCGATCTGCTTCATCAATCCCCCGGGGGGTGGTTCGATGGCTAGCAATATCGAGTTGCCGAACACCGTCCTATGGAGGGTGAGAGCAGCTGAGGAAAAACCCTGAGGGAGAGAGAACTCCCAAAATATGGGCGCAGCAGGTGCTGGGAGAGGGCAGGAACCGTCCCAGACCGACAGACCAGCGATGGAATGGCTGGGGTCGGGCCCGATGTGGTCTCGATCTCCCTGGGCTTGTCCCATCAGGGCTGCTCTGCGGCGGCTGGTGACGGGACGGTGGTCTCCTTGACATCTTCTCCCGGGGGGCCGCCTGGGTAGGGGGTTCCATATTCGGCGTCGAAGAGGGCCGGGGCTGCTGGGGAGCAGACGCCGCACGGGACCTCGATGGGCGAAGGGCGGCCGGTCGCGGCGGGCAATCCCCCGGTCGGGGGTAGGTCTGCTTCTTCACTGCCGAGAACTCTCAACAGTATCACCAAACAGTCCCCCTTGCGAGTTGACGCGTCGAGAAAGCAAACTTTCTCAGCGTCACACATCTGCACAAGGTTGAGCCGGAGGTGTCTCTCCTGGGCCACTAGTGTGGACATCGTCCAACCCAGGGCCCACGCTGTCACCTTGGTCACCCGTAGGGCGAGGTTGTTGGTGGCACAGAGTAACTCGGCCTGCAGGATGGCCATGGCATGCAGAGTGGAGGCAGCTTGGCCCATGGCAGTGTAAGCCCTCGACACCAGAGATGCTGAAAGCTTACCCACCTTGGGTGGGAGGCAGAGTCGTCCTCCCCAAGTGGCCGCCATCTACGGGCATAAAGCATCGCGACTGCACGCTCCACCTGGGGCACGTCGATGTAGCCCCTAGCTGCCCCCCCCCCTCGAGGGAAGTAAGGACGACGAAGCTAGTTTGACGGGAACACGCCGAGAGGGGGGCGTTCCAGGTCTTACTAAGCTTCCTCATGCACTTCCGTGAAAAAATGGTACCCGGGCCGAGCGCAGCTTGGAGTCGCGCTCAGATCCAAGGCACCAAGTGTCCACCCGCGAGTGCTGGGGAAGTCGGTGCAGTGCACTGCCGCCCAATGCTCGCGGCAGCCCGGGAGAGCATGGCTGAGATCTCGACGTCCGCCTCTTCCTGGGCTCGACCTCCCGAGGGAGGGAGCTCAACGGAATTGACAGGGTCGGACCCCACTGGGTCGCCCTTCGATGCTGCCTTCGACCTCTCATCTTCATCCGTTTCTGAATACGTGGCTGAGGAACAAGACGGAACCATCTCCTACTACTACTGCTACTAAAGCCCTCCACCCCTCTCGGGGTATGGGCCACCAAAGATAGATCTCCAGAGGTTTCTGTCCTGGGCCATTCTTTCTAGTTGGTTCCAGGTGTAGCCCATCCTTTTAGCATCTGCTTCGAGGTCGTATCGCCATGTGATTCTTGGACGTCCTCGCTTCCGCTTGCCTTGAGGATTCCACCTGAGAGCCTGCCTGGTGATGTTTGTTGGTGGTTTGCGAAGCGTGTGCCCTATCCAACCCCATCTTCTCTTCCAGATTTCTGCCTCTACGGGAAGTTGGCCGGTCCTTTCCCATAAGTTGGTGTTACTGATAGTGTAAAGCCAGCGAATGTGGAGGATCCTTCTGAGACAGCTGTTGATGAATGTCTGGATTTTTCTGTTGGTTACTTTGGTTGTCCTCCAGGTTTCAGCCCCGTACAGCAGTACTGACTTCACGTTAGAGTTGAACAGCCGGGTCTTGGTGGTCAAGGTCAGCTCTCTGGAAGCCCAGATGTTCTTGAGCTGGATGAAGGTGACTCTTGCTTTACCAATTCTTGCTTTGACATCTGCATCTGTTCCCCGTTGCTGGTCGATGATGCTGCCCAGGTAGGTGAAGGACTGCACTTCCTCCAGGGGACATCCATCCAGTGTGATTGGGTTGGTGTTGCTGACGTTGGTCTTAAGGATCTTAGTCTTCTCTTTGTGGATGATGAGTCCAATCTGTGCTGATGTGGCAGCCACCACACTGATCTTCTCTTGCATCTGCTGCTGACTGTGGGAGAGGAGTGCGAGGTCGTCGGCGAAGTCTAGGTCATCAAGTTGACTCCACAAGGTCCACTGAATCCCATTCCTGCGTTCGCTGGTAGAAGTTTTCATGATCCAGTCGATGGCGAAGAGGAAAAGGAGCGGGGATAACAAGCATCCCTGTCGGACTCCAGTGTTCACCCGGAAGCTGGTGGTGAGCTGTCCTGCGTAGATCACTCGGCAGGTCATGCCTTCGTATGAGCTCTTGATCAGGTTTAACATCTTGGATGGGATGCCATAGTGCAGAAGGAGCTTCCATAGAACCTCTCGATCCACACTATCAAAAGCCTTCTCGTAGTCGACGAAGTTGATGTACAATGATGCGTTCCACTCCAAGGACTGCTCGAGTATAATGCGCAGCGTTGCAATCTGGTCTGTGCATGATCGATTCTGCCGGAATCCAGCTTGCTCCTCTCGTAGTTGTGGATCGACGGCATCCTTCATCCGCTCTAAGAGGATCCGATTGAAGACCTTGCCTGGCACTGACAGGAGTGTGACACCTCTGTAGTTGTTACAGTTGCTGAGGTCACCTTTCTTTGGAAGCTTAATTAGATAACCTTCCTTCCAATCAGTCGGTACCTCTTCCTTCTCCCAAATCTTATCGAAGAGTGGGTACAGCATTTCCACTGAAGAGTTCAGGTCTGCTTTCAGTGCCTCTGCTGGTATGTCATCAGGTCAAGCAGCCTTCCAGTTCTTCAGCACTGTGATGGCTTTACTGATCTCTTCTCTGGTCGGTTTGTCACAGCTGATGGGGAGATCTTCGTCGGCTGGGTTGATGTCCGGTGTATTTGATGGTGCTGGTCTGTTCAGGAGCTCCTAAAAGTATTCAGCCCATCTATTCATCTGCAGAGCTATTCCTGTGATGGTCTTTCCCTCCTTGTCCTTGACAGGTCGTTCTGGCTTGCTATTCTTCCCAGACAGTTTCTTTGTCGTGTCGTACAGCTGTTTCATGTTGCCGTTTTGTGCTGCCTGCTCTGCCTCATCTGCCAGTCCATATATGTAGTCTTTCTTGTCCTTCCTGATTCTCTTCTTAACTGCCCTATGTGCTTCTGCGTATTCAACTTGGGCCTTGGTTTTTGCTGCCCTAGTCCTGCTGTTGTTTATTGCGCATTTCTTCTGTTTTCTCTCTTCTATTTTACCCAAGGTATCAACTGTAATCCACTCTTTGTGATGATGTTTCTTTGTTCCGACCACTTCTTGACAGACTATTCTCAGTGTCTCTTTTATAATCTGCAAGTTGGCCTGTATACTGCTTCTTTCCTTTTCTTCGTGCAGCTCAAGTAGCACCTCCAACTTATTCTTCAACTGAAGTTCAAACTCTTCCCTGACACAGGTGGTCTTTAGGCGGCTGATATCATACTTCACTCTATATGGTGTTGTTACCATCCAGTTCTTTTTTAACTTCAGCTGCATGCTGGCTACTACTAGGTGGTGGTCGGACCCCACATCTGCTCCTCTTCTAACTCTAACGTCCTGAAGGGATCTTCTAAACTTCTTGCTAATGCAGATGTGGTCAATCTGGTTCTCTGTCACACCGTCCGGTGATACCCAGGTGCTTTTGTGGATCCGCTTGTGAGGAAAGACGCTACCTCCTATGATCAGGTTGTTGATCGCGCACAATTCCGTAAATCTCTCTCCATTGTCATTCAGCACTCCCAGCCCGTGTATCCCCATAACTTTTTCGTATCTAGTGTTATTTGATCCAACCTTGGCGTTGAAATCTCCCATAAGGATGACAATGTCTCTGGCTCGTAATGTTTCCACGATTTTCTGCAGCCTGTTATAAAACTCGTCCTTGTCTTCTTCATAAGAGTCATTGGTTGGAGCATAACACTGGATGACGCTGAGGTTAACCTTCTTCTGTTTTGTTCTGAAGGATGCTGTGATGATTCTGGAGCCGTGCACCTCCCATCCAATCAGTGCCCTCTGTGCTTGCCTGGATAGCATAAAGCCTACTCCCTGCGTGTGTGGTGCATCGGTCTCTTCATGTCCGGAGTACAGCAATAGCTCTACTGTCATCAGTCACCTCTGTCCAGCTTGCGTCCATCTGGTTTCACTGATGCCCAGTAAGATCAGGTTGTTGTTCTTCATTTCGGCAGCTACCTGCTTAGTCTTGCCTGTTTCATACATGGTCCTGATGTTCCATGTGCCGATTTGTGTTCTCCTGTTCGAAAGAAGAATCGGCTCAGTGGCTTCCTTTCCTTTCGACAAGCGAGACGGGGCGCAAACGGTCCGTGAGTACACAAATAAAGATCATTTTGATAAGGTCGGAGGGGTTTCTGACTCCTCAACATAACCATCATTCAAAGTGCAGGAAGTTTGTTATTTGGAATCGATAAAAAAATTTGATCACAATAAAGTGCAGAAGTTTAGTAAACACATCGTTAAAATAGTCCTTGTAACTCCAAAGGTTAGACCTTACTTTTGAGAAGCAACGAGAATACTTTTTGTGCACAATAAAACAAAAACAAAAACTTCATTTAACAATTTCCCGACTTCCACGTCAGTCTCCCAAGCCACACTAAAGGTATGCCTATTTTCATATTGGTAGGCTATTCAGATTTGAGTTTATTAGCTGCTGAAATTTGATTGGATGCTGGCAGCCATGTAATTGTTGTATCCAAGTGATATTAAAGGATATGTTAACACCCACCAAAGATGATGTTAATAAACTGTTTCTCAAGCACATTCTGTCATCACTGCTGCTATATGAATATGATGCATCACAACACTGTCTCCTGTCTCTGTCTCCTGAGACCTTAATATGATCGATTTTAAAGGCAGTATAGATGTATTATTTAGCTGTAGCTCTGCTACCTTTAACATGACGTCGAGTGAGCTAACAGCTCTGCTTGTTCCAAGGCAATAACCGATGCGGTCGCCTCTTTTCTTTGTAAACAAATTTAGCATTACAGAGAATGAGGGCTTCCAATACTTCCTCCACGTCAAGACCTGTTTGTGAAATTGCCCTGCGTTAGAAGTTAGGAGGCACTTCAGTTAACCATTACAAAATTTAATGTGCAAGATAACATCTCACCAATTGAATCCATCACATACTGTACCAGTAGACACCATTATATTTTCTAAGTCAACCAATACAAGTCCCATTATAACCATTAAATCCATAAAACATTCTATTGTTTTTTTCAGCAGGGGTACCATATTGAATTACATAGCACCATATTTGTTCCATTGCATTGAATTGCATTGTGTTGTCAAATCAGATCGCACAGCATCATATGAATCGGATCGCAACGGTACCTGCTTAATATGCATCTGTAATGAATCGTATCATTTGCTACAAATTGAGATGCGCATTACATCGGCCTCACTATGAAGATGCAGATCCCTAATGTATACAGTGTTGGGAAAAGTCCTCTGAAACTAGTTAGATAAGCTGCAACTGCTCATAAGTTAAAAGTACAAGCTACTTATTAGTTAAAATTTACAGTTTAGCTACCCATCTGAAAAAGTAGTTAGCTACACTACAAATTACTATCAAAAGTAGCTAGCTATATTGAAACTACTTTGATTTTTTTACTGTGACACTGTATCCCACATGAAAAAATACTATACTTTAGTATTAAAGGTGCAGTGAACTGGCCGTTTTTATTGTTTTATACTATTGTCTGATGTCTACTTATTACGTTTGCGTGGTTTTTACATTCGAAAACATCAAAATCAATAAGTAATAGGCTATTTACTACCCTGGTTTTGAGGCCGGCTGGAGAAACGCTCGGTTTTTAAGGGTGGGCGCATAGAAGACTTGGAAGTAAATGCCCACTGCTATGATTGGATAGCAGCTTGCGTAGTTGACTTAGTTGGACCCTTCTGTGAATTTGGTTAGACACGTAACGTTACGTAAAGTGATTTTACTCAAATTTACGAACTGATGATATATGACTGTACATGTCAGCATTTAAGACCGTGCACCGGACAGAAGATCACCGCGATCGCGGGTCTTAAATGTTATGGTTTTCATGATAAACAAACAAAGGTAGACTCCCAGCCAAAACGACAGTGTTGGCAGATATGGATATGACCTAGCACCAGAAATAATATAAAAACACTTCAAAACAGCCTCCATTATTCGCAAACCGTGGATAAAACCGTGAAAAATGATATATGAGCCCGCCAAATCACAGAGATGCCGATTACAATTATTACAAATGACTAGAGGTCCCCAGGTATTACTATCAGGGCATATCAAGCGATCTCTAACAAAGCAATAGTGACGCATAGTACAGATATGTTTTACATAAGATTGCTGCACCATTCCTATCGGATCCAATATTGATGGCACAGCACTGCATTTTAGTCTCTCCGCAAAGTCTTGTTTAAGGAGTCTGCATTGACATGAAGCGAGCAAACGCTCCCCACATGAGCTGGAACGTTTTTAAAAATGAACTTCAACCACGCATTCCTACTGTCGGAAACCGAAGGAAGGTTATGCAGCGACTGTGTTCTTCCACAACCAGGCACTGCACAATATTTTGCGATCTGTAACGGCATGATGCTTACACTCGCTCTATCTGATTCCGTGCAGCTTGTGTTCAGTACTGTCATGCGCGAACCAGTGGGCAGGGCTTGAGAAGTAGGCATTGATATTCTTCTGTGGAGGCAGTGTTCAACCCATCTATGATAGGTGCATTCCAGAACCTGCCGTTCGCTTCGCCTCGTGTCAATAACAGTTGTTATTTCAGTAACAAGGGTGTTTTCAGGTCTGACACTTACAGGATGTTTGTGTGAGTACGATTCCTTCTTATATAACAAAAGCTCGGGTTCAAATTGTGCGCCTAGTTCACTGCACCTTTAACAGTAGTAAGTTCCTAAATACTGTAGTGTCTTTGATTCTTACCATAGTAAAAAGTAAAGTATTCTCAAGGATTTATCAAGTCACTGACAAAATACTGCAGTGTACATTATCAAGTGTAGTAATTACTATAATATACTACATTTTAAATTTACTTTAAAGTCCCATTTCATTCAAGAATTTTATCACTTAAAACTCACATCGAGGCATTAATTGTAATGGTAAGTAGACTCAAAACACAGACGGGAAAGAACCAAACAGGCAAATTTATTGAACAGACTTGAAATGGACAATGGCAGGGGAGTACAGTTCAATGGACAGACTTGGATGGGTGAACTGAGGATACTAACTGAATGTCTTTTGCAGGGTAGCGATGATTCCAAGAGCTTGTTTCGGATGGAGATGCACTAGAGCACGAGCAGGACAGACACAGGAGCACACGAGGGAGACGAAGGAGATTGTGGAGGTAGGTACTGGTATTCAAGAAAGTAATTCAGCATCAGAGTGAGTCCTTATTGCAGAAGGGAGACCAGACAATGTGACTGGTGGCTGCGTACTCTTATAGTGCTTCAGTGATGAAGGGGAAGCATGTAATTTCTAGGCACCCATGATCTTTCTTCGGGGCCATACCCTTCCCAGTCGACTAGGTAGTCGAGCAGACCATCACTGCGCCTGGAACTCAGGAACTCCTTTTCGGAGTACACAGTCCCATCTTCTAGTAGAGTGGGCACGTCACCAGGATCTGAGGGAACAGAAGAAACAGTTGAGTAATATGGTTTGAGGAGTGACACCCTGGAATGTGGGGTGGATCTTGTATTGTGGAGGGAGCTGGAGTTTATACGTGACCTGCTTGATGGATGATAGCGAGGGGACCAATGAACCGGTTACTCAGTTTCTTGCACGGGAGTTGTAGGTGGGTGTCTTGGGTGGAGAGCCATTCCTTCTGTCTAGGGTGGAAAGTGGGAGCCGTCCTGGCATCCGCATGAGGCTGGTGGCATCAAACTGCCAGTTTGACAAGTTGTTGAGCTGAGTTCCAGCCCCATTTGCTCTCCCAGAACCAATGGGTTACAGATGTAACCTCGGAAGGATCTTCAGGCCAGGGGAACATGGGTGGCTGATAGTGGAGTATGCATTGAAATTGTATTAAATTAGTGAGGGCTGAGGAAGGGAATTCTGTGCGTACTCGGCCCAGGCTATGAATTGGTTCCAGGAGTTCTGATGGCTATGGCAGAAGGTACAGAGGGAATGGCCTATCTCTTGGATCTTCCTCTCGGCCATTGCTTTGGGGGTGGTAGCCAAAAGATAGGCACAGTCACACCTAGGAGCGAAAAGAAATACCTCCACTCCTGAGATATGAACAATCTGTCAGATACAATATCTTCAGGTATACTAAAGTTACGGAAGACATGATTAAAGGGTACCTCTGTGGTTTTTATGGCTGTGGGAAGTCCCTTCAGGGGAACCAGGCGGCAAGCCTGGGAGAATCTGTCATTCAGTTACCATCTGAAACAGGGAAGTCGGTGACAAAATCTACCCCCAGGTTGACCAGGGACGGGGAGAGGAAGGAGTTTCCCTGAAGGTAAGTGGTGCAGTGTTTTGGCCATGGCGTTTGCCATTCCTGACCATCAGAAGTGATCTTTTCGCAGTGAGAGGATTTTATTGGTCCCTGGGTGACCAGTGCGTAGAGTGAATTCTTTGAGTGTGTGGAACGTAGGTATGGCCGTCTGGACACCCCAGCAGAACGGAGTCAGAGACACTGGTGGCTGCTATGTCCTTGACCATTGGATGGCACTGACAAACAGCTTCGCCAGAAGTATAGGCTCAGGGGTTTCGGGATGATAATCAGGTGCATGGAGACAGGAAAAGGCATCCACCTTGATGTTTTTGGTCCCTGGGCGATATGAGAGGAGACTCTGGCTGGCAGACAGAGAAGAGTTGGTTTTGGAACAAAGCTCTAGCCACAGCCCGTGTGGCCACTCGAATGGAGAGTTGAATAAAGCACTCAAGCCTGATGGTTTCGTCGGTGGAGAGATGCAATCGCAGAGAGGGCTCAAGTCCTTGCCGGTATGTTGTTAACAGGGAGCACTCATTCCATCTGCTAGCAGACACTAGAGTGCAAAAACAAAGAGCATAATCCTGTATTGTGCTCGTACTTTGTTTTAGATAGTACAGTTGCTTTCCGACTGAAGAATCTCATACCGGGCATCTGAAACCTTCACAGGAATGAGAAACAAACATGTCCAGGAATTGAGTGACTGGTCCATTCTGCTGCCACAGCAAGTCTGCCCACTGGAGCGCTCGACCTGTTAACAGGAACAGAATAATTGAGATTTTAGCACTCTCTGTTGGAAAACAATGTGGTGTGCATCTCTAGGGTGAGCAAACATTGCAGAAGAAAACCGTTGCAATTGTCCGTCGAGCCAGAGTAGGGCACCAGGTTGGGAAGGGAATCCACTAGCTCCTGGAATGGGTCCACACCTGTTTGGCTCATGATGGTATGGTCTGGTTTTCTCTAACAGGTTGTAGACTCAGGACAAAGATGGGTAAGAACCAAGCAGGCATATATTGAACAGACTTGAAATGGCCAATGGCAGATGAGTAAAGTTGAATGGACAGAAATGTCTTGAATCCTAAGACCACAGACAATGTGACTGTGGTAGCTGTGTGCTCTTATAATGTTTCAGAGATGAAGGGGAATGAGTTTCAGGTGCGCGTGATCAGTATTATTGAGAGTGAGACCGGGGATTGGTGGAAGGCTTTTCCTGTGATAATAATTTCTTTATGCCTTAAATTGACTTGAATGTAACTCTATACACTCTAAAAAGTTTACACTCTAAAACAATTTACACAAAAAAATTAAAGCTGTAAAATCAATGAAATATGCTGTTTAAATTGAGTACATGTAAGTAAAAAAGTAAGTAAATCTGGGTAACTTAAATAATTCTATTAGAATTCCCCCAAAATGTTAAGTGTATAATAAAAAATATAATTTGTTAATAAAATACTTTTATTTCCTTTGTTTAAATAAACCTAAAGCCACACTATTTAACTTTTGCTCATGGCTCCCCCATGTGGTTGATAAGCGCAATTGTCTGTTGCCAGTGTCGTAAATATTGTCGCTGTATAAGCTTCACCGTGGGCAGCGCAATACACATGAATTTGTTGACTGAACTGATTATTCCTGCGAATGCAGAAACTCTGTTTGGAAACCATTTCGCACTCTTCTACAGGCAGGGGATGGGCGGGGCTGTGTGTACCGACCGGAACACAGAATTTACAGATTGTGGTTATAGCTGCCATGAGGCTGCTCAGATAGCAGCGTGAGTAGAATTCATCCAGTTAAGAGTTGTTCTACCATTGAAATAATTTTAGAGACATTATGGCCCTCATTTATCAAATGATCGCCAGAAAACTGTGCCTACGTTTGCTTCCACGCAAAACTTGGCATTTATCAATATGGACGTGAGCGGTAGCTAAAATGGTCTCAGCTCTTGCACGCAAGTTGTGAGATAAGGTGAAGGTCAGTGTACGCTTTACCCTTTGTTAACTGAAAAGCAATAATGACAAATAGAAATATTACATTTTTTTTGCTATTTTATTAGTGTATCAAATGTAAAAATAGATTCCAAAGCGATTTATAAAGTAGGCCTATTTCTTTTCTAGCTTAATTATATGAACATTTAATTGTTTGAAATTTCAAGGTTAACGGGTGCTTTCGTGTAAAAAACTGATGAGATTTTAGGCTAGCCTACTTCTAAGATAATTTACGACAATTAAAATACAAAGATAAAACATTAAAAACTACAATGATCAATATAATTAGGCCTATAAGCAATGGTTAAGTATCTATTTGCAAGGTGAAAATTTCTTTGTTTGACAAATAGGCATTCTAATGAAAACAGACAACATGCATGCTTTAATGTATTTTTATTTGTGCTTGGGTATATGTGACAGACGCCCACTGGGTAACAGCTCGAGGTAGCCTGGCTTTGTGTGGCAGTCTCCAGGCAGGTTTGTGAGGGCTGAAGACCGTTGGTTCTTGCCTCCGACAGATCTGAAAGAGAAAAAATAAATAAATGAAGCAAACAGAAAACTGCGTGTGCTTGATTTAAGCAGCCTGAAATGCAAGATTAGCAGCATTTTAAACCCTTATCCTCTTTTGAAAAATATCTCCTCCGCCACAGACAATTTTTTCTTCACATAAATGAAGAAAAAATTAAAAACATTTACATAGAAACATTATACTATAATTGCACCACAAAAATATCAGTAATTTATTTCTACATTCATTTTTACATTGAGGTAAAAATAGTGTAAAAATAATAGTGAAAGAACAATCATTTGCGGTGATATTTACTCAACTCAACTCAACTTTATTTATATAGAGCTTTTTACAATTTTCATTATTACAAAGCAGCTGTACATGAGACATATTGACTATAAGAAAAACAATTAAAGCTGTACCTGTAAAAACAAGAAAAAGATGAAAACACAGACATACCCACATACAAAACACTCCACACACACAATATGCACACGTCCTAACACACATAGACATAGACACAGAGACACACACACACACACACACACACACACACACACACACACACACACACACACACACACACACNNNACACACACACACACACACACACACACACACACACACACACACACACACACACACACACACACACACACACACACACACACAGGCAAGTACACACACACACAGACACGCACGCACACACATAGACACGCACGCACAGTGAGAGCACACATTTAAGATAAAGGAGAAAGAATCACAGGTCAAATATAACAGACTATAAATTCCTATATGCAATATTAATTAAGTAAAACTTAAAAATTCTAAAGCAGCCCCCCCGGCCAGGCAAATAGTGCATAAAACAGTATGCAAACGGTGGCGAGGAACCCAAAACTCTAAGCGAGAAAAAAAACCTCAGGAGAACCCAGGCCCAACCAGGGGATTCCAGTTCCCCTCTGGCAAAAGCTGCTGCCTCTGCACAAGCTCGACAGAACTTGCACAACAAGGCTAAATAAAAATAAATAAACTTACTAATAAGGTAAATTATAGTTTTAAGATTATCATTAATAATCTAATAGCATTTGAAATTTTGTGGTGAAGACGTGTCAAGTGACACGTCCTTCTTTATCCAGCTCTATCATCTCAGCTCTTGTCAGGTCGCCGCTTTCCATTCTCTGCTCTACCATCAGGTCTGGCCGTGAACTGCATCCTACTCGCTGTTGTAACCTTGGAACAATGAGACAAGACTGGCTGAGAGTAGAGTACTGTTCTGCACTCGTTGATGCAACAAGTACATCAGTTGTGTTCCTGGTTCCGGATGATCTAACTAATGCAGCCTAAACCCTAAGCCTAAAACTGTAATACAAGTGGGAGTTCACTCAAGTACTGAGGAGCTAAACCATGTAGGGCTTTATAGGTAATAAGCAAGATTTTAAAGTTAATGCGATGCTTTGTAGGTAACCAGTGCAAGGTTAACAGAACCAGGCTAATATGTTCATACATTTTTGTACGTATAAGAACTCGAGCTGCCGCGTTTTGGACCAGTTGGAGTTTTTGTAATAAGCCTGCAGGGATCCACCTAACAGTGCATTACAGTAATCTAGTCTTGATTGTCATGGATGCATGAATGAACTTCTCTGCATCTGACATTGACAGCATATGACGTAGTTTAGATATATTCCTAAGAAGGAAAAACGCAATTTTACAGGTGTTGGTGATGTGGCTCTCAAATGAAAGATTACTATCGAATAGAATGCCAAGATTCTTTGCTAACGATGAGGGTTTTATGGAACATCCGTCAATAGTTAAGCAGTATTCTTGGTTGTTACGTATAGCAGTTTTCGGTCCAATAAGTAACACTTCTGTTTTGTCCGAGTTCAGTAATAACAAGTTGTTACTCATCCAGTTTTTTGCCCTGTGGTACATCGTACTGGACTTGTGATTTGCGTGACACCTCATTGTTTATTGCTGCAAATTGAAAACGGTCGGATAAATAAGATTTACTACATTTACTAAGATATACTAGGGTTTTCACTACACTGGCGGTGTTACTTTCCTCGAAACGAGCATAAAGGGTGTTTAGCTCGTCCGGGAGTGAGGCAGCGGTGTTCAGAGCAGAGGTTTTATTCCATTTGAAGCCTGTGGTGATGTTCAGTCCTTGCCACATACTTCTCAAATCAGTGGTGTTAAACTGATCCTCGATCTTTTTTCTGTAATGACGTTTGGCTGCTTTGGTAGTTTTGCGGAGGGCATAGCTGGCTTGCTTATACTCATCCGCGTTTCCTGAAATGACACTGAAAGGTCGGTGTAATAAGTGCCGCGCGAACATCGCTGTTTAACCATGGTTTCTGGTTTGGGAAAATCCGTATTGTTTTGGTCGGCACAACATCCTCTATGAACTTCCTGATGAAACCCATGACACTATCAGCGTAAGCCTCGATGTCATCATCGGAGGTGGACCGAAACATCTCCCAGTCCGCGTGCGATCAAAACAGTCTTGAAGCATGGAGTCTGATTGGTCCGACCAGCACTGGATCATCTCAAGTGCGGGTGCTTCCTGCTTCAGTGTCTGCCTGTAAGGTGGGCGGGGGAGGGATTTTTAGCCATCACGGAAGGGAGAGTAGCAATGGTCCAGCACTCGTTCTCCTCTTGTGTTGACACTGATATGCTGGTGGTATTTCGGTGCTACAGATTTGATGTTGGCTTTGTTAAAGTCTCCATTAACAATGAACGCAGCTTCTGGGTGCGTGATTTCCTGTTTGCTTATACTCCCGTACAGTTCCTGGAGAGCCTGGTCTGTGTCAGCTTGTGGGGGGATATACACAGCTGTGATAATGACCGCTGTGAATTCCCTCGGTAGCCAGAATGGTCGACACAAAAGCATGAGAAATTACAGATCAGGGGAGCAGAAAGACTTGATAGCATGTACGTTCCTTTGATCGCACCATGATTTGTTGATCATAAAACATACACCACCTCCTCTACTTTTCCCCGAGAGGTCTTTCGCTCAGACCGCTCGGTGCATGGAGAACCCTGTGAGTTTGATGGCCGTATCTGGAATTCCCGCAGTTAGCCAGGTTTCAGTAAGACAGATAATGCAGCAGTCTCTCGGTGAAAAGAGATCCACGCACTCAGTTCGCAAAGTTTGTTATCCTGAGACTGAACGTTTGCCAGTAAAATACTAGGTAGCGGGGGTCGGTTTACTCGACGTCTGAGTCTGATGAGATTGCCTTTTCCGTCTGTGTTTCCGCGGCCGGGCTATCCAGACAAAGGGCTCCTCTTGCAC
The DNA here is from genome assembly GCF_024868665.1 of Triplophysa rosa. Classification (NCBI taxonomy): domain Eukaryota; kingdom Metazoa; phylum Chordata; class Actinopteri; order Cypriniformes; family Nemacheilidae; genus Triplophysa; species Triplophysa rosa. The sequence continues at coordinate 2,597,299 of NC_079906.1, read as the reverse complement.
GTTTGTAAAGAGCGTGTCAGCGTTGAAATGTTTAAAGGGGAGATTTCACGAAAATACAACTTTTTGTTTAGGTGCTATAATCGGTTCCCCGGTTCATCTACTAACTAAAATGTGAAAAAGTACAACACAGTAACTTTGGTTTGTTACGCCGTTCTCTGAAAGCATGTGAAAAAATCAGCGCTTCAGATTATGCTACCTGCATGATGTAGGTGAGGGATCTCATTGTAATAGCACCGCCCCTTAATCTGCTCATTTCCACCAACGGCGCGCCATTTTGTTTTTCGCAGGTGACAGGAGTGTATCGGTTCCCTTTCTGTCGGTCTCTCGATGTTGTGTCGAACCGACAGAATGGGGTTTGTCTTGAGAACCTATCATCTTCTGAGTATTTAGAAAAGGCCAATGAAAATTGGCGAATGAAATTTGCATGCGGGGCTCCTCCCCGGATGTCCGGCTATAAGAGGGAAGCCGGCGTGCTCATTCATTCACCTTTTGTTCTTCAGAGCCTATGCATCTGATGAGCTTCTCTACGATCTTTGGTGATCATTTTTCTGCTGGAATCTACGACGAGGACAGCGGACGGTCCCTTCCTGCAGTGACTCTCCCCTGGGCGTCTCGGCAGTTCCAGAGGTGTTCGAGCAAATTTCCTTTCTAAAAGAGCAAATTTCTCCAGCGTGGCATGTCCCGCTGTTCTCATGGGTGTAACACACTCATCGAGGAGGGGGACGGACACGATGCCTGCTTCCAGTACGCTGGAGCAGACGTTGTGGATACGTCCTGCCCGCACTGCGGGTGGTGATGATTCAGACGTTGCATCACGGGTGGCTGTGTTCCCACAGGACTCAGCCACCACCTCATTTGCTCCCCGTTCCGTGGCGGCAGGACTACGGCCCTGACATCCGCTACGGAAAGCAGCGAGGGTGATATGAGGATTACTGTGAGCGATAAACCGCCAGCCACTGGCTCACGGACCGTTCGCACCTCATCTCGCTTGTCTGACCGTTCCCCAGGAGACGGTCCGCCGTCTTATTCCTCAATCACGTATTCGGACACGATGCGTGATGATGAGAAGTCTCTTGCAGCATCGGGGGGTGACGTACTGCCATCCAACTCCGACGATTCTACGGGCTCCCTCCCTCGGGGGGTCGAGCCCAGGAAGAAGCGGACGTCGAAATGTCAGCCATGCTTTCCCGGGCCGCCGTGAGTGTTGGGTTGCAGTGCCCGCACTGCCTTTCCCGGCGCTCGCGGCTGGCTACATGGTGCCTCGGGTGCCCCCAGTGCCGTGTTTACCGGAAGTGCATGAGGAACTTAGTAAGACCTGGAACGCCCCTTTCCGGCACCTTTCACGTCAAACAAAGTTCCGTCACCCTCTCTTCCCTCGAGGTTGAGACAGCTGGAGGATACGTCGTTGTCCCCCAGGTGGAGTATGCCACCGCTGTGCACTCGTGCCCGTAGGCGGCGGCCACCTTGGGGGGGGCTCGACCTAGACTCCCGTCCAAAGCATGTGGTGTCTCGGCATCTCTGGTGTCGAGAGCTTACATTGCGGCGGACCAAGCTGCCTCCTCTCTCCACGCTATGGCTCCTGCCAGGCCAGGGCGTTGAGAGAGCTCCACGAGGGTAACACCGACCCAGCGCTTATGCAGGAACTCCGCGCCGCCACCGACCTCGCTCTACGGGCGACCAAGGTGACCACGCGGGCCCTGGGTCGGACGATGTCCACACTTGTGGTCCATGAGAAACTCCTCTGGCCGATCCTTGCGCAGAGGAGTAACGCCGAGAAGGTCCGCTTTCTCAACGCACCCGTCTCGCAAGGGGGGGCTGGTTGGTGTTACTGACGAGCCGCAGCGGCCCCGCTTACCCCCACCCGTTGGGGGGCGCGAGACCCGCACGCGGCCTCCCCCGGAGGGTTCTCGACAGTAAAAAAGCAGTCCTCCGTGCCTCGACTCGGCCGCCTCGGCCGTCGAGTCCCGTGCACTGTCTGCTTCCCAGCAGCCCTGGTCCTCTTCGACGCCCTCCAGCTCTGGAGCCCCCACTCAGGCGGCCCCCCCTGGAGGAGACAGCGAAGAGGAGACCATCGCCCCATCAGCAGCCGCGGTGAAGGCGGCCCTCATGGGTAGACTTCAGGGGGATCGAGGCTACCATTGGGCCCGACCCCAGCCACATCGCTGGGAAGTCGGATAGGGACGGATCCTGCCCCGTCTCTCCATCTGCTGGCCCCCTCCGGGGGGCTAGCGCCCACTTACTCTCAAAAAAGGAGAGTTTCCTCTCTCTCTGGGTTATCACAGCCGCTCCCACCCTCTGCACGATGGTGAACGGCAAACTCGACGTTGCGTCATGGCGAAGCGCAATGTCGAGTATAAACACCAGCTCAATGCACTGTCTGACTGAGAGTGCTGAGGGCTGGTGTTTATACTCGACATTGCGCTTTGCCATGACGCAATGTCGAGTATAAACACCAGCCCTCAGCACTCTCAGTCAGACAGTGCATTGAGCTGCGCAGTCGCCAGGCAGGAAAAACAGCAGAGCCGATCTCCGCCCTGTGGGAACCTCCCCCGGCAAGGAATCCGTACTGCTAGCCATCAAACCACCCCCCGGGGGTACGATGAAAAAGATCGTACCTTTAGTCCCCGTCTCTTTCTGGGAGCCTGTCCGGCCTCCCAGACTGTCAGGCTGGCTAGGGAACATGATCCGTCTCGGCTACGTGATCCAGTCGCCTCACGCCCGCCAAGTTTCAGGGCATCCGATATACCTCAGTCAGACGCTAGGATGTTCCCGTACTTCGGGCCGAGGTCGCCACCTTTCTGGTGAAGGGAGTGATCGAGCCCGTCTCACCAGCCGAGATGTTCAACGGGTCTTACAGCCTGTACTTCATTGTCCCCAAGAAAGGCAAGGGGTTGCGCCCTATCTTCGGTCTGTGTGTTCTGAACAGGCACCTACATAATAGCTGCCTTTCAGGTTGATCACGCAGAAGCGCATCCTGACGTCCGTCAGGTGTCAGGACTGGTTCATGGCAATCGACCTGAAGGACGCGTACTTCATGTCTCAATCCTCCCTCGACATCGGCCGTTCCGATGGTTCGTGTTCAAGGGACGGGCATATCAGTACAGGGTCCTCCCCTTCGGTCTGTCCCTGTCTCCACGAGTCTTTACGAAGGTCGTGGAAGCCGCCCTCCTTCCCCTCAGGGAATGAGGTGTGCGGGTACTAAACTATCTCGACAACTGGCTCAGTTTGGCGCACTCTCGAGATCTGTTGTGTACACACAGGGACCTGGTGCTCCGGCACCTAGATCGGTGGGGCTACAGGTCAACTGAGAAGAGCAAGCTCTCCCCGGTGCAGAGCATCCTCTTTCTCGGTAGGGAACTCGACTCTGTCCTCATGAGCGGCCCCGCTCACCCCCCACTGGGGGCGCGAGACCCGGGACGAGGAAGCCCGCCCCACGTGGCCTCCCAGAGGCAATGCGACTGACTACAGAGCGTGCCCGATCAGTGTTGAACTGCCTGAAGCTTTCAGACAGTCAGTGGTCCCCCTGAAACAATTTCAGAGGCTCCTGGGATACATGGCATCCTCGGCGGGGGTGGTCCCCCTCAGGTCGATGCACATACGACCGCTCCAACACTGGCTACAGAGTCAAGTTCCTTGGAAAGCGTGGCACACCGGCAGCAGGAGTATGGTCACACGCTTTTCTGCCGACACACCCTAACCCCCTGGTCTCCATGACCTCCTTGGGGTTGGGGTGCCATGTGCAACGGGCAAGCAGTGTCGGGGCGGTCGACGGGCCCCCGCCTGCATTGGCATTTCAACTGCCTAGAGTTGTTGGTTGTGCTACTTGCATTGAGGAGGCTACTACCTCTCGTGCAGGGCAGGCACGTGCTGGTCCGGTCGGACAGCACAGCTGCCGTGGCGTATATCAACCACCAGGGTGGCGTTCGTTCACGGCAGCTAACACGACTCGCCCGACGCCTCCTCCTGTGGAGTCAGCAGGTGATCAGCTCCCTGCGGGCCATACACATCCCAGGCGTCCTGAACCAGACAGCAGACTGGCTCTCTTGTCAGTGGTCACCTCGCGGAGAGTGGCGACTCCACCCTCACGCGGTTCAGCTCATATGGGAGCAGTTTGGCCAGGCGCAGGTGGACCTGTTTGCCTCCCCGGACTCCACGCATTGTCCGCTTTGGTACTCCCTATCCGACGGTCCCCTCGGTACGGATGCCCTTGCGCACAGATGGCCGCGGGACAAGAGGAAGTACGCCTTCCCCCCAGTGAGCCTCATTGCACAGACCCTGTGCAAGGTCAGGGAAGAGGAGCATCAAGTGCTACTAGTTGCGCCCTATTGGCCCAACCGGACTTGGTTCTCAGAGCTGGTGCGCCTGACAACAACTCCCCCCTGGCCGATTCCCCTGAGGAAGCACAAATAGTGGGTTCGTGGAAAAAAGCCCATTCAAATAAACTGCCATTTGACGAATAGTGTTGCGACGGATCGTAGTGTGGAAAAGCCGGCCCCGCAGCGCATATCTAAAGGGGAAGTGGGTGATTTCAGCTAACCCTGTGGTTAGACACTTTCCTCGAATGCTGCCCCCGTACAGGGGGTGTGAGGACGCCTCTGGGGGTGCCCTTGTGCCATGGCACCCCTCGAATCCCCCCTAGCCCCCTTTCCACGAACATCATATGTGTACACCTAAGGTTTATCCTATGTTGATCGGCTTACCCACTTGTCCTCTATCCCCCTACGGATCCTTGATTCATTTATTTTCATGGGGATGACTACCAGGGTACTACCCACGGGTGCCAGGGTCCACCAACCCACTATTTGTCCACTGATCAACTATGGGTGGCAATTTGACCTTCGACCCCGCAGGGCCTTCAGTGGCCACGCCCCCATACCACCAAACCACGTTTTGACCGCTTCCCTACTACGTGTACCGGAAACTGCGTTTTGTCACTCGGGCACGACGTATGTTTGTCTGAGGGCGCGTGCCAGTCGATCCGTGTGGTTTTCGAAACAAAAAAATAAAATTTACACGTTTTAAATGGTCGATCCTTGCCACGTCCACGAGGCGAATACGCGTGGCCCTTACCTTAGGCTGCACGTGGACAGGCATGGCCACTCGATCCATTTTCTAGTAAGTTTGCATTGCCTGTCCACTTGCGGTTTATATGTATGGTCCATTGGTGGAAATAATTGTTTTTTATAACATATGATCATTTCTAAGTGTCAAAAACAACACGGTTAAGTCAGAACACTCTTTTAGAAACACGTACGTCGCCGACAGCTCGTTATGTGTTCATTTTGGCCTAAAATCTGACATCTTATTTGTCGAAGCTCAGGGTGTAAACAAAGGCTCAGATAACAAGGTTCCTAAGGTCGGAGGGCATCGAGCCTTTGCAGTGACCACCGCCACGGACCCCCGAATCAGGCCCTGCAGTTTGGGGTCCGTGGCTCCTTCCTGAAGGGTTTAAAAGTGGATGACTACACAGCTAAAATCAGGCCTCGTCTCTAAGCGTCTTCCATTGAAATGAATGGGCTGGGAAAGCGATACATTAAAAAGGATATAAAATACTTGTGGAGGACCCAGGATTTTGCCCTTTCGGTATGTCGCTCGGGGGACCGCGACGCAAGTGCCCGTGAGGTTTCGGGACCGTCGGACCCTCCGGCGGCCTTGTGGGAAAGTTCCTCGACCAATTTATACGTATGGGCCACGTGTATCAAGTTGGTGGACAACCCACTTATTAGCAAAACTGTGCCTTTATATTCATTTAAATGCATCAACGACCACATTATTCAGCGAATGCACTTCATTAGACACACATATGTTAGCAACAACTGGTGGAATGCTCAGTTTGTCCTCGAATGTCAAATTAGGGTGGCCTGTTCACAAACCCCCTATCAAAAATGCATGGGCTTAGATGGTAGGTGGAAGCCCTTCCATAGGGAAACGATAGGCCGAGGGGTCTGGACATTTTAGATTATTTTTGTCTAGAAACCCCCGATTTATCCCCCAAATGTCCAAAGTTCTTAGCCCTTTCCTGAAAAATTCCCCATCCCCCAACACTAAACCTTCATGATGCTGTTGAGGGGTATGTGAGAGAGAAGACTGTGTGATTGATCTTGTGATTGGGTGCAAAAAACATTCCCTCTTCCTCTGGAGCGATGTGCTCTCGGTATGTCGTCGGGAGCCACCCTACGGGCCAGAATCTAGAATATGGGGCCCCTCGGACCTTTCTGGAAAATTCCTCGTGCAGTTTACGTGAATGGTACTTCCATATGGGTGTCGTGGACAAGACCCCCGCTGGGCCGACCGCCCCGAAACCGGGACGCACGCGATCGTCTATTGCCCGCCAGTCGTGCGGAAAAGTCAGGTGACTTTACGGCTTTGTTTAGGGGTCAAAAGGTCAAATTAGGGAGAGCCTTCCATGAAGCGGTTAATGAAAACGCATTGGCTTAGATGGTAGGTGGAAGCCCTTCCGTAGGGAAACGATAGGCCAAAGGGTCTCGATATTCTAGATTATTTTTGTCTAGAAGCCCCCGATGTATCCCCCAAATGTCCAAAGTTCTTAGACCTTTCCTGAAAAATCTATCTCCCCCAACACTAAACTTTCATGATGCTGTTGAGGGGTATATGAGAGAGAAGGCTGTTTGATTCATCTTGTGATTGGGTCCAAAAAAACATTCCCTTTTCCTCTAGAGCGATGTGCTCTCGGTATGTCGTCGGGGGCCACCCGACGGGCCAGAATCTAGAATATGGGGCCCCTCGGACCTTTCTGGAAAATTCCTTGTATAGCTTATTTGAATGGCTTTTCCATTTCAGTTTCGTGGACGTGGCCCCGACAGGGTCAACCGATCCGAAACCGGGTCACGAGCAACCATCCGTCATTAACCGATCGTGCGGAAAAGTCGGGTGACTTTACGGCTTTGTTTAGGGGTCAAAAGGTCAAATTAGGGAGAGCCTTCCACGAAGCGGTTAATGAAAACGCATGGACTTAGATGGTAGGTGGAAGCCCTTCCGTAGGGAAACGATAGGCCAAAGGGTCTCGATATTCTAGATTATTTTTGTCTCGAAGCCCCCGATTTATCGCCCAAATGTCCAAAGTTCTTAGACCCTTCCTGAAAAATCTATCTCCCCCAACACTAAACCTTCATGATGCTGTTGAGGTATATGTGAAAGAGAAGACTGTGTTATTCATCTTGTGATTGGGTGCAAAAAACATTCCCTTTTCCTCTAGAGCGATGTGCTCTAGGTATGTCGTCGGGAGCCACCCGACGGGCCAGAGTCTAGAATATGGGGCCCCTCGGACCTTTCTAAAAAATTCCTCGTGCAGTTTATGTGAATGGTTCTTCCATAAGGGTGTCGTGGACAAGACCCCCGTTGGGCCGACCGCCCCGAAACCGGGTCGCACGCGATCGTCTATTGCCCGCCAGTCGTGCGGAAAAGTCGGGTGACTTTGCGGCTTTGTTTAGGGGTCAAAAGGTCAAATTAGGGAGAGCCTTCCACGAAGCAGTTAATGAAAACGCATTGGCTTAGATGGTAGGTGGAAGCCCTTCCGTAGGGAAACGATAGGCCGAAGGGTCTCGATATTCTAGATTATTTTTGTCTAGAAGCCCCCGATTTATCCCCCAAATGTCCAAACTTCTTAGACCTTTCCTGAAAAATTCCCCATCGCCCAACACTAAACCTTCACAATGCTGTCGAGGGGTATGTGAGAGAGAAGGCTGTGTGATTCATCTTGCTATTGGGTGCAAAAAACATTCCCTTTTCCTCTAGAGCGATGTGCTCTGGGTAAGTCGTCGGGGGCCACCCGACGGGCCAGAATCTGGAATATGGGGCCCCTCGGACCTTTCTAGAAAATTCCTCGTGCAGTTTATGTGAATGGTTCTTCCATACGGGTGTCGTGGACAAGACCCCCGCTGGGCCGACCGCCCCGAAACCGAGACGCACGCGATCGTCTATTGCCCGCCGGTCGCGCCGAAAAGTCGGGTGACTTTACGGCTTTGTTTAGGGGTCAAAAGGTTCAATATGGGAAGGGGTTCCATGAAAATGTATGGCACGCAAAGACCTTTTCCGCAAAGGCCGCCGGGGGTCCGAGAGACCCCAAATCTCACAGGCACTTGCGCCACAATCCTACAAGCGACATAGTGAAAGGGCAAACGCGTGGGTGCCTAAAAAGTATTTTATATCATTTTTTATGTATCACTTTGCAACCCATTCATTTCAATGGATGACGATTGAAAATGAGGCCTTGACCATATAAAATGCTATCTTAATAGTCAAAATGAGCATCGAATGAGTCAATACCAACATATGTGCATACAATAAAGTGTTCTCATTGAATAATGTGCTTTTTGAAAGATACAAATCAATATTTTTTTGTTAATAAGGACCGATCCATTTTCTAGTCTGTTTGCATTGCCCGTGCACCTGAGGTTTATAGTAATGGACCACGTGTATTAAGTTGGTGGACAACCATTTTTGGGGCATAATTTTGTCTTCTGTGAGTTGCTGCTAACATATGTATGACTAATAGAGTGTACTAAGAGATCAACGAGGTTGTTGAATCATATAATTGATTATAAACGCCTGGGGAATCGAATAAACAAGAAAACTACAAAGGACTACAAACATGGCACAAAACCGGAAGTTATCCCCGTTTTTCGCCAAGTCATACAGGAAGTGACCACATGCAGTTTATAGGAATGGGAGAAACGT